>NW_009921201.1:35439-73185 GCF_000696875.1 Nestor notabilis | reverse complement strand
CAACTCTGGGGTTTGGTTCGCCTGGGTTAGTCAGTGGAAAATACTCACAGATGGTTTTGGTCTAGAAAAACAGCCACAAGTAAAAGAAGTACTTTTAACGGCATGTGTTTAAGCATCATCAAATAGGTGGTCAGATGCCGCGCTGAACAGATGATTGATCCAACATAACACATCATTCAATTCCAGATGTTGCAGAGAAAGGGAGATGGAAAGACTTCAGCAGCCTCATGTATTTGGCTTATTGCAGGGAAGGTTTGGAGGTGATTTGATCTAAATCTATTAACATTTCCCAGTGGGGGACTGTGGGAGATGCTAAAGGACTCCAAGAATCTAACAAACAAAACTATAACTAGATCCAGAAGCTCAAAGTAAAAGCTGGGTAAAATCAAACTGGAAATAATATGAGCATTTAAAAAATAAAACTTGCAATAATGCCAGTAGTTAATCACTTGAACAAATCATGTAGGGGAGAGTTTTAGTCTCCACCCTTGGAGCTCTTTAAACAAGATTTGCTGTCTCCCTAAAATATGTGCTGTAGCTTAACAGTGAATTATTAGCCTTGATGCAGACATTACGGGTACAAGTTTCGTCTGAATGAGGCAGAAGGTGAGACTAGATTAGCAGCATGGTCTCTTCTTGTAATTACAGTCTACAAATATCAAGGTTCTTGTTACAGAGAATTGTCTTTCAGCTGTAGGGGCTGACTCCCACCTTTGCAAACTCAACTTCATAGGCTGTGTCAAAGCAGCAGTGACAGCAGCTCCAAGGACTCTGCCACACAAAGAGCAGAGGTGGCCTTCAGCTAATGGGGTGCCTTCTATTGTCCGGTCATTACCTGTCTCTTCAAACAAAAAGACCATGAGCATGAAGAAGGTATTGTCTATACCAAACTGTCCAGGGCCAACAGCTGGACCAGTCTATACCCCAGCTAGGGTACTGGTTCCTGGGCTGTGGCACCAGCTGAGAAGACACTCAGGACAAGAAGTGATATTTGAGATTCATGAAGGTGTGGGCCACTTTCAACGTTTTGGGCCCCCAGAGATGTTAGTGACACAGAGGTCATGTAGCCCAGAAAGTAATGTCTGCAGTGCGTGCCCTTTTCCTTCCCAGTCATGGGCCACAGGGAGATCTTTAGTGAAGGGGGAGTGGATACAGCTCCCTGGGAGTTGCATGTTGTGCAGACAGACACAGACTTGTGACTCAACCATCCAAAAGCATCATACCACTGAAACACCCCCAGCTTCAGCCCAGCCCTTGTACCCTGCAGGACAGACAGCACCAACATAAACAAAAGCTCAGTCTTTCCCACCAGAGACACAGAGTACTGCTATACCATCTGTAAACCGTTTCCAACATAACCAAATGTCAGTGCTTAACAAGACTGGACAGTTATAAAATAGACAGAATGTGATGACAGCGCACTGGCCCTTGCAGTAACTTAGGGACATTTCTCTGCAGAAGCAGCACAATGTGGCGCAGGAATAAGGCAGGTAGAGAGCAGAAGCACACAGCACTTAGTGCTCACGCTCCTCTGCAGAAGAAGGGCTTGCAGACACTTTTGAGTGTTTTGTCAAGGCTGAAAAGTGCTGTCAGCAAGCAAAGAAGCTTACTGGGAAACAGCACAGACACAAAGGATGTGGTACACTGCACCGGGCTGAGGATGATGGGCCTGTGTTGAAATGGGAGTGCTGGCCCAGGTGACTACACCTGCCACAGGGAGGGGGAGCTCAGCACGGTGGGCTGTTTGCTCAGTTTTCTGAATTGAGGGGGAAAAAAATCCCCCCAAATTAAAGAGAATTTACTGTGAAAAAGAAGGTGGCAAGAACATGTTTGGACATTGTACTGTTTTGTAGGACAGGATATGACCTGGTCCAACCTTCTCCAAACATTCCCCCCATGAGTCATCTGCAACAACTCTCACTCTTCTTCCTCCCACTAACCCCAGTCCCACATAAGAATCCAGAGGTGTCACTGCTGCTTTCTTCAGGCTTGAACTCTCACTTGAGTGCTCACGCGTGATCTCTAATGTCTGCAGCCTACCCCTGATAAAGAAACCACATCTGAAGGGGATTCCTGTTTAGCCAAAGCAACCAGCTGTCAAAACCCATCTCTTAGGATCAGCCTGCAATGCCTTTCTTCTGACATGTAACTAGAGAAGTTCTACAAATCAACAAGTTACACTACTTTTCTGGGCAAGTCATCTCCAAAGCAGAAAGCCTGGAGTAACAGTGGCTCTCCCCCTTTTCAGGGCCAACAGCATATGGGGTGCACCTTTATGCACACTCACACACACACATGCAAAGCAAACACTGTGACATTAAAAGTAAATGCTGGAGCCAAGACCATGCTCCTATACTCTCCTACTCAATTTGCAGAACAGGAGAGAGGAGGTTATGGGGCAGCAAGTCTGGTATAGGCAGCAGTCAGATTGACACAGTGCAGGTGGATGTAGGAAAGCGAAAGCATCTAGGTGGGAGTGCACAGCCAAATTAGGGGTCAAAGGGTTAAGAGAAGAGAGCCCATTATTCCTCACTACCACTGTGTTCCAGGCATAAGAAACATTTGGAGCTAATTAGAGGGAGAACAGAACAATGCACTAGAGAAAGCAACAATGCTCTGGTTCAACCCAGCAGATGAGCTCCGTGCTCAGAGCAAATTGGTCTAAAATGAGTATTGCTCTATCTTAAAACCAGAAAGGTGTGACCTACTTCTCTGACCCTGGCATCAGCTGGCAGGAACAGAATTGACAGAATGATTCTTCGTCCCCATCATGTAGAGATTGAACATATTCAGTTCCGTCTCAGAAATAAAAGCCAGGAGCTTTTCCAGCTGATTTGGGATAACTAATAACACAGAACTGCACTCATTAACTAAACTGGACTCTATTGTAAAGAGCTCCAAGGCAACAACCAAATGGACTTGACAGAAACAGCCATGATAGAGTCTTTGTGACTTAGAAGCTTTAAGTAATAGCCTTAATATTTGCAAAAGTATTTTAATTTTTTAAATTATTTCAATGGACTTCTGTGAGAATTTTGCTCCTAAATAGTAAAAATTTCCAAATCTGAGACTACAGCACCTGAATGCTAGGCTCTACACAAGTTTTGGGAAGTTTCTGAAAGTTATTCTGGAGTAACTTCTGGAAGTTATTTTCCAAAGCCACTTAGAAGTTGCAGTGTCAAACTAGCTTGATTTTATTGTGAGTTGATTATTTGGGTGTTGTCTTCTAGTGAAGTCACTCTCAGATACTCAGCTTGCTGACCACAGGGTTCACATTCTGAAGAAGAAATTAATACTTCAAGTTTTAATGTCTGGGGAAGGAGGCAAAATGTTGAAGGCTCAACATTAAGAGAAACTTAATTACCATTGGACTTGTGGGCTACAAGCAGGTATTTTTAGGTAGTCGAATTCCCGGTATTTGTCAACAGAAAAATCTCAAAAGCTCCTGGGTCCCAGAGCACCTCACTGAAAGCTGCGTGGGCACTACCTGTGTTCGGTAGCCACTAAACAGACAGCTTAAAAAACTTCTGTCTGCATGCAGAAATTAAGGCATCAACATCTAACAAATGACAAATACTCTTCATAAGGGATGCCCAGAAAACATTTTCAAACCTTACACAAGCCACCACTTCACATGAAACAGCTTAAAAGTCACTTTGACACATCTTCACAACATGTAACAAAGTACAGGACCTGGAGTATGGAGGCAGGCCATCCCAAAGGGAAAACTGTCACAGGAGGCAGCCTGACATCTGCAGGGACACAGCTACACTTCACACAGGGAAGAGCAGGTCACACTGCATCTGTCCTATGCCAACCTCCTTTGCTAGGGCTATTTAAAAAATAAAACAAACATGCATGATTGCCAGGACAGACAAGTGCTAACTTGAGTATCATTCCTAAAAGGGGGTATCACCTCCAGTAGTCCAGGAAGAATGTGAATGGGCTGACAGCATCAGGGGATCACAGCACCATTTCTTACCCTCAAGGGACCTGCACTTAACTGCTGTTCCCAGTTGGTGCTTAGCCTATCATTAGGCTAAGCAACCTGCAGTATTTGATGGGTAATTACACTGCCATGGCAATCTGCACCCAGCCATTACAAAATAATTTCAATGTGGTTACCAGGATTCTAGAGGCTTCAGTGTATGGATGATAGCCCCAGGGCTTCCACATGCCAGACCAAATACCACTATGGCAGTGCAGAGTTGCCACCTAACTAATTACATCCTTAAAAAAAGTTAAGACACACACACACACACAATCTCCTATAAAGAAGGATAAGAAGTGAAAGCAAGAGGAAAAAGTCAATGGCAAGGACAGAATGCCAAGCAAGAGATCAGAAAGCTAGTTGTTGTGTTTGGGGAACTCCATAGATCTGGATTCCTGTCTTCTGCCAGAAATTCCCTGCCTTTTAGAGCCTATCTGGCACAGAGGTATAGATCCCGAGGAGCAGACAATTGAAGAGATGCCTGTATTGAGGATACGGCATCCCCAAAAGAAGGTAGAAGCCTGTTGACAGCATATCTTCTTGTTGCCGAATGATCAAATCAATTGTTGCAGGAATCTGGGTATATTTCCTATGCTGTCCACAACAACTGGATAATAGCAATGTTTTAAAGAGCAGATTCCTCTGTGCCCGCACCGGCTTAAAACTGGCTTTGGAAAAGGAGCTTTTTCCTCCCCATTTTGTCTGGTCTGTTCCAGTCACAAATTCTTTGGAGAAGGGAATGGCTGAGGCTCAGGGCGTGTTCGAACATCACCCAGCACTGGGAAATGCAGCATCAGTTCTTGCCTCTTGTGGCCAAGACCACATAAAAAGCAGACTTGGCACCTCCAAACTGGGATTTAGCAACAAGAAGGTATTTCAGTGACATCTGGGAAAAAAGCACACATAGTGATCACTGTCTGCTGGGTTGGAAGATCTTAATACTGCTTCAGCAAGACCAGCTTCCACAAGTGGGAAAGCCATTTACTCAACCTCCTCTGCTCTTTTCTGTCTTCACCTGCACTAAGACCAACTGATCAACACTGCTCCTTGTGTGAAGTGCCACTTCCTTGCAAAAGGCAGAAAGTGAATTTTGGTTATGGACTTGACCTGAGCAGGAAATCAGCCATGAAATGAGTTGGTCCAGAGTTCAGATCCAACCTTGGAAAATACTGGGAAGCGTTCACTACCACAACACTGTCAGGGAAATAGATGCCTTGCAGTAATTCTAACCTAGGGTATCTCCTCCTTTTAACAGTCTTTTCAGGCACGTTGAATAACAATAGCATGGAAGTGAGCAAGGATATCAATGCCAGTTCTTCATCAGTGATGCTGGCTCCTCCAGCAGCTATCCATTCTCTTACTGGTATAAATGTCAACCTTCCTTCCAGCCACATTAACCTCCACTAATTCAAGATCGGGTAGGGACTTCTTTTCTGCTCCTCTTCAGGATGGCAAATAGAAACACATCAAGTTTGTCAGAAAGTATCAAGATCAGAAGCAGTATTTAAGACTTGGAAAAAAAGGCCTTCTCTCAAAGGATGACATTTTGTGGATGATGTCTTGGGCTGATATACAGCCGTTTAGCACAAAATGGTTTTCCAAAGCACCTAAACCTGATCCTGCCAGCACCTACTTCTGCACTTTTCAAATGGCTTTAAAAGACCTCAGAATTGTCAGGAACGGCAATAGTTGTTATTCTTGTCTCCGCTAAATCTAGGATGCCACCTGCAAAGATTCTTAAGTACAGAACATTTACACTCCCAGACAAGAGTGATGTGCCACCTATTAGACTGAAGACTTGTCATTTGCCAACTGCTAGGATTTTCTTAACTAGAAATAGGCACTGCAGAAAAGCACCAAGTTCCAGCAAAAAGAAAAGCTCTGGCATCAGCCTTTATTGTTTCCTTTAAAGAAACAGCTAGCAGAGACCTTTAAAGTGAAATCAATAATGATTCAAGTTCCCATCTCCCATTGCCTGCTCTGAGCAAATCACAGATTGACTGACATTAACGTGTCTGTTGTTATTATTATCTTGTCTAAACAAAGAAAATAGTAATAAGTCCAAAAAATGCATCCAGAACTTGTAATCAGTAGATTTCCAAGTACTTTTCAAAAAAGACAGTGTAATTATCTCAGTTTTATGGGCGACTACCTGCATTTTAATTCTGGAATAACTAAAGCACAGGAAGAATTAACTTGCTCAGCTGGCCAATGAAATACCAAGGAACAGAGCCAGATATCCTGAATCCCCATCAAATGCCCTCCAGATAACACTCTAGATAATATAATCAATTAGAAACTTTACATATCACTCATCTTCAAAGAATTTCACAAACAGTGAACAGACATCATCAGTGTTAAACCACACTGTGCATCTCACTATCCCATTGCACCATCTGCTTTGATCATCTTTGCTCTATGCTTATAATTCATGTCATTAATAGATCCCATTCTAAGAGGAGTGAGATAATTGACTTATCTAGAAATCACTTCAGAAATAGGTCTGCATTCTAAATATACACCTAACTCTAGATGAGCTAGGGCAAACACCAGCTGCATGCAAAGCAATGCTAGCACCAAGTCCAGCACAACCCAATTGCTTGGGCATTTGTCCTGTATCCACACACCTCACATGCACCCCTGTGCTACAGCTCTTCCAGCCCTCCCATGTCTTCTTTCCAACAACACATCACCCACACCATCACCACAGCCAAACCCCATATTTACATTCATGACCTCTCAGTCAAAATCCAGAAACTTGAGAAGTTTTCTCTGTATTTTGGGTGACATGGACCTTCTATGGCTTGGTCAAACACTCCTGGCTAAAATAAGAAAATGTTGTGAAAGAACAGAAAAATAAACCTGACAATGAAAGACCACAGTTAAAATGTAACTACTTCTGCTTCATCTTCTGATCATCAGATCCATGTCAAATGTGTAGATGGTGCCTCCACAGAAAGCCATTAACATTAGTTTGCTTTAGATCCTGTACTCCATACTTAGACAAATCAAAATTACTTATCTAGTCCATAACCTACCCTCTATCTGGGAAAAGCCCCAAAAAACCCAAAACCAAAGCCAAAAGGACAATTACCCATGTCCCAGCATCTCTCATGCAGATGGCAACAAGGCAGCCATGACATCCTTACTGACAGTCTGTCACAGATTTCATCACAAGGGAAGACCTACTAGCTCTGAGCAAGCAGTATCTCAGCCACCCAAATACTGAAAACTACCAAAGTGATCTCAAAGATTTTGAGCTGCTACAACAGAACCCCAGGCAGAAGCACAGGGAGCCTTATGGGTTACTACAATCATCTGTTGGTTTACAGAAGTTTCTAACATGTTTAAGAGGATTCTTTGTTGCACATGTGTTATTTCAGCAGCTTTCCTGAAACTACATCAAATTTAGAGCAATGTTAAACAAGAAAAAGGAAAAAAAAGAAAAGAACAGAAAAATCTATCTGATTCTGTATGACACATTAGTATCAACAGCTGACACAAAAGACAGAGCTGGAGGGAAAGAAGTGCAGAGCTGCTGGTAGTCTCTCCTGAGATATGAGAAGGTGTGTGAGGAGATACAGTAAGAGTTGTGTGAAGCCCCCATAGCTCACATGTTCATTTGCCTAGAAAGCCCACAAGCTTCAACATGAGTGACTTTTTATGTCAGCAGCAAAATGCAAAATCAGGAGCATTTTAGATGGTTCCAGCCTCCCCCACCTTCCTCTTGCACTGTATTGATCATCTTTGCTCAGAGGAGATAAAGCTGCTTTCCACAAAGAAATACAGAGCAAAAGGATTAATCAGAAATGACTGTAATTAACAGAGTCAGATTATTTTTTCTACTAGAAAGTAGGATTCAGTTCTGCAAGTTACTGTCTATACCTTTAGTCCCCAAAGAACTTCTGATCTGTCTCCCAGAATTGGATTCAAAGTCAGTAAATAATTACTTTCTCATATAATCATTATACTTGAGGTTTTAACCACTAGAATATTAACCTCTAAAATGAAAGCTATTATGAGTGTGCTTACACGTTTGATTTTATACATTCATGTTATTTGACTCATACAGGCAGAGTCTTATGTGGCTGAAATCTTCAGATTAGTTTTTGGGAGTATGTAGGAAGCCTGAATTGGCAAGTTCCAAACCTACGGAACTTGCCTATTTGGGTGCTGCTGTTCAAAGCACAGTGCAGTCTATGGCACAGCAACAAAGAGCCATTAATTAGATGGTAATGATCCCATGGGTTTAGCTCCATTCCTCCATACATCACATGTTCTTAACTGTCAAACTCAAGGATAATTATTTGTGGCCCCCTCACTTTTGTCTTTGGGGTGCATGGCTCATGGACAGCCACTGATGGAAGTTTATAAATATCTCTGTTGATGAGTAAGGCTCTCCTGAGGTGGTATTTTGGAACAGCATTCTCCAAGACAGAACTACAGACCATGTTCACACATGCCACAGATTAGTGGCTTTCAATGCTACTTTTTCTCATTCCTGAAAGCCTCTCTGCCCATCCCTTAGATTGGTACAGAAACTAAGGACGCAGCCTTGCAAGGTGTCAAGCAACTTCTGTCTCAGTAAAGATAGCAGGAGTTTAAAGTGCTTAAAATTGAGTCCTTGCAATAGATGATTGACATGATAAATTGCAGTGATCGACCACGCACACCCTAACACCATCTTTGTACGTTCCCATATTACATTTACCACCACCAAAGAAGGTGTTGCAGTTGGTCACTGCAAGGTAATTTCAGTCTGCTCTGCTGTGTTCTGCTTCTGAAGCATTAGGAAATAAACCACCACCAATATAACAAATTAGACAGCAACATACATTAGGAATTTGCTGCAACTCCAGCCCTCAGTGACTAGCACAGCTAGTGTAAACAAACGAAAACTGCAATTTGCGCCAACTGTTTACTCTGATTATAAGTTAGGGTTAGCTTTGCCAGTACAAATTATGTTTCCCTTTGTCTTCAAGAAAGCTGGCCGTAGACTAGAGGAACTGAGGCAATTTTTTTTTGTATTAAATGAGCTGTCTGATTAGATAGATCCTTTTTCACCAGCTTTTACTTCCCCATCAGTGACCAGACATTTTGCAGCATTTATATCCCTTCTCTTCCACGATTACTCGAATATAGATTTAGCCTGTATTATCACTAGAAGTTATGGAGACAGAAACTCATCTGCTGGCACAAATCACAGCATGAACACCAGTGAATGAGATCAAACTACTGGGCACTTCCTTGACCTGTAAATATAAGTCATGAAATCCCAGTTCAAATTTGGGGTCATTAAAGCAGACCACTTATGATTTTCTTGACTATATAAAAGCTGAGTATTCCACATGAGACTCCAGCTCCCAAACAATTCCCAGCAAGGATGGACTAGTGAACAGCGAAAATAAACCATTACTGGCTTTGCTTACCCTGGTAATGAAGAACTTCATGTAAGGGTTGCTGCTTTGCACAGAGAGTGGGTTTGGAAGTCACAGGTGAGGGCATGGGACTCCCAGTCAAGTGAGAATCTGAATCTTTCCCACTACCATCTTTGTCACATTTCTCTTCCAGTTGCCCCATCTGGAACTCCTGCTTGTTTTTACCATCTGACATTTCAACAGCCTAAAAACAAGAAAACAACCCCTTCAAACAACCAAAATGTTTGATCAGATCTTTTATATAAATGAAATGGCTAGTTCATGCCAGGCATCTGAACTTGGTAAAAATAAATGAGTGCTTCAAACCCACTATTGTTCTCAAGGTCTCTGACCTTCCAAACATCATTCTGTTCCATTTGTAAACAACACAGACATGACAGAACATGTGAATACCAGTTTACCCTTTGGTAGCAGCATCCATCCCAAGACCCCAAAGTGTTCTGCAAATATTAGCTAAGACTCTTATACCTCTAAAGAACTCCTACTCTTCTACAATATTAGCTGAATCTCTCCCCATGCCACACCGCTCACAGGATGTTAGTGCTATTCTCCAAGTTCAGAAAGGTTGAATGCTCCAGATAAGGTTAGTCAAGAGTTCTGTAAGAGCCTTAGGCAATGTAACACACCACACAGTTAAAGAGAACTGTGATGAACGTTAGTAGAAATCACCTACGTTTCAGGCAAACAGCAGTTTAGCACAACTGGACTGGTACAGCTAGACCAGTTGCTAGCCACGAACACAAAGATAAGGCCATGGTAACTTCTACACAGTGAACAGACTAAACTTCCTAGGAGGGCTCATTGGAAGCAATTCATTTCCAAGGCACAGAGAGCATGCTTGGATTTCACTCATGTCTCTGTCTTGCATCTTCTGTAAAACTGGTCATGGACATTTATTTCATGGAAATTTTCAACACATCTTGTCGAAGGGCAACACTCCAAGCTCTGCGGTTTACATCGATTTTGATTCTCTCTGGGCTATGCTTCTACCAGAGGGTAGGAACACCTTCCCCCCCCATGTTGTGTTGTGTCACCCACACTACCCAAGCAGCCCTTCTACTTCAGGATTACCATAAGAAATAAGTCTCCCAAAGCTAGAAGCCCAGAGCCTGCACATTGCAGAACTGAAATACAAACCAAAGTTTCAAAATACACATTTCTTGTCTGCAAATGACAGTTAATTTCCACTAGGGAATCAGTTAAGAATATCTTCCTGAAGGAGTGATACTACTCTATATTAACATAAAATTGTACCCAGTCTAAGATGATAAATACGATGCCCAGTCTATAATTATAGATGATGTGTTAGGGTTCTTTTCACCCTGAGAATTTTCTCTTCTATATTTTATACAGTCTTCAATCTGCGTGGAACCTAAACTGGGACCTAAACTGGGAGAGCTGAGTGATGTTGACACAGGAGAAAACAAGGATAGCAGTCAATATGAGGTTAAAGTTCTCCAAGTGGTTACTAAGTTGTTGGCTATAAGGGGCTAGTCCACATGGTGTTGGCTTTTAGCCTTTTTACAGCATACTGTTGACTCTTGGAATGCACTGTGATCATTAAACAACACTGATAATGAGCATTACCAGAGGCTTCCAAGCACTGCAGGAGCAAAAAGAGAAGGTCAGTGGACAACTTCATGACAGCCCACAGGTACTATCAAGTTCTCTCAGTAGGGAAAACTATTTGCTACTCCAGTGCACTTAAAGCTGCAAGTAAAATGCAGAGCAAAAAATGAGAGCTAGGAGCCTTAGCCAGAAAACAAAACCTGCACCATTAACTTGGAGTTACGTAGGAAGGTCCAACACAACTGAAATGATGAATTGTTTTTCTGAATGTCTGCAGCTCAAGACTGGGTACCTTTCTGGAGGTGTAACAGAGGTCCCAGATTTTGGTGGAAGGGTAAAAATGCAGATTTTGGTGGCGTGACTTACAGAGTTGATTAAACTAGAACAGCCAGTCTCAGTCTTTCATAGGGTGATTCAAAGAGGGGAGAGGTGGAGGGGGGCAGGGCAGGGAGGGAACAAAAACCAATCACAGAAGAGGTCTGAAACCCACTTTCCTTATTCTATGATTCAGATTGATAGAAGCAAGAGAGAATTCTCAATCAATAGAAGTGATTTTTCAATTGGCGAAACTGATGCACAAGCCAAAAGTGAGAAACATTTCCACTCTTCATAAGAAGCCTGGAGGACTATCCTCAGAATGGCAGCCAGGTTGCCTCTTCCAAGAGGTCTGTTGGAGATTATGCTCTCAGACGGGTAGTGTGTCCAGTTCCCAGGTACTTTGGCCATACCTCTTGGCTATTACATGGCCTGCTCCATGTCATCACCATCTCTCTCTTAAACCCAGGTGCGTGGTTAAACACTGTGCACCCCTGAACACAGTTACCCATCTTCATGTCCTCCAAAAGCTTGAAATCCTTCTGAGGCAATACAGAGAAGCTAAGCCTCAATCCTGGAGAGTTGCCTTTTCCCCAGAAGTAGGTTAGGAAAGCAAATCTGCCTTCTTTCTGAATTGGCTCCTTTAATTCCCTGGCTAAAGAGCTGCTCTCAAACCTCCTCTTAGCTGGTATGACAGAAAGTCTCCATCTCCTTGTGCTGTCCTACTGCAGATGGTGTAGAAAGGTGCTCAGCTGGAATTACCCTGGCATGAGGCATAGGGAAAAGGACAACTTTGCTGTATCACTCTCCCCTCACTGCTCAGAGCCCCAAAGGCTCCCTGTGTGGCTCTTTGAGCTGAACTGGCTCTGCGGGCTCCAGGCTTGCTGTGTAAGTCCCCCCAACCTTCCATACACATAGGTTACAATCAACACTGCCAAGAGGCCTCAGCACCACAGGCAGGTTCCCATTCTGCATAAATGTAAACTAAGATGCTCCCTACCCTGAAATGCTTGATGTTTAAGCAGAAAAGAAAAACAAAAGATAACAAAATAAAGGGGTGTCCTTAACGAGCGCACGCAGTTAATCCAAGAACCTGGGCTTTTGTTGCAGAGCAGTACAAGGTTTACCATGGATGCTGCTGTTGGTCTTTCTAGTAGACCAGTGGAGTCACAACACAGCTGGTGTGTCTGGTGCTTCCCACAGGCTGTGCACACAATCCAGGGAGTGCTTGAAGCTAGATGACCTTGTCTTTGATGCTGGATGTCAAGATGAACAGAGGATGAATCTGTCTTTGGAGCGATGTCTTCATATCTATTGACTTATGCAACACCACAGACTTCTTTTGAAGCAAAAGCAGTTGGAACAGCATTCTTATCTTTGCTTTCTTGCTGCCCCATCTATCCATCCACAAGGAGGTCACATCCCCTCTAACAACTTCTTTGCTTTCGAGCTTACTCCTGCTTATTTCAAAGTTGCTGCCAGCTTGCGTTGTTTCCATAGAACCCCAGGGAACTTCTAACCTCAAAGTTGAGCAAAATGAAGTCCTTTGAATATTTTCCAATTAACCTGAGATTAACACTAACATTTTTCTCTCACTGTTCGCACTATCTGAACAATTGGATTTCTCCTGTATGCCCCACTTGCCTGGCCTTTTGTAGCATCAAAGATCTAAGTAATTCCTTTCCCAAAGATCACTCTGGTTTTAAAGCAGAGAGATCCTTTTCTCCTAATTCCACTTCTACATTGCTCTTCTATGTTGTGTCCTTTAGTGGCAGAGATCAGAGAAGCCTTGCAGCAGCACAAATCCAGGAAAGATATCAAAGAAGAGAGAGCATGGCAGGTTTTTCGTATACTAGCAATGAAGGCAAGTTAATACTGCTGAAAGCCTTCAGGGTTGCATTTGCTCCCAGTCTCGCAGTGTAAGTATCCAGAGAAACGCCTTGCTGTCATGACAGAGGATTAGTTCTGAACGTCCAGGGCCAGCAGAGAACATAATTGCAATGCGATAAAAAACGTCAACATTTGTAATTCAAGCAGGAGGCTGGAGGTAGCAGACGCTGTCCCAGCCTGGTGCTTACAGAAGCACGCAGGCCTTCAAGAGCCTGCAGGCACCATGGCCCATTAGCCACACTTCATATGAGCTGATGGCAATGCTGGAATGCAGGAACCCTCTCTCTTGGCTAAAAAGGCATTTCTGCCAGCAAAGTCACAGGCAGATTCTGTGGGACACAGAACAAAGTGAGGAGAAGGCTCCCAACACATAGCAAAATAGCAGCACTCCCTGCAGATACATAGACCACACAGCACCTACAGAGCAGCCGGCACATTAAAGACAACATGTTTATACTGTTTATCACCCATTGTTGCTTAGGTAAGGCACATCTAAAAGCTATTTGGCAGATTGCCAATGTGTCCCAACAGCCGAGGTGGGGAGTTTCTGAGCACTTTCTGTCCATTAGCTTGCAAATGTCTCTCTGAAGAAGGTATTGTCGCCCACACTTCGTAGATAGGAAAAGGGAGAGGTACAGAGAGCCAAGTATCCCAGTTCTCCCTCCTTTCTTTCTGAACTGTAAACAACAGTAATCCTTCCCCAGGTTACTTGAGCCAAAGGCTCTCTCAGAAAAAGAGAAGCTGCCCCTTGCCTGGAACCAAACATCCAAGACTAGCTGCAGGTAGCTGTCTGAAGCGTATGCAGTGCCTGACTTGGTTTTCTGGTGAGACCTTTTCCCCCAGCATATCTCTGGGATCCTTGCTTGTGCTCAGGAAAACATGCTGTACTCTGTGTGCTCAAGGAGTTCACCTTCAATAAATAATCTGAACAAAGGGAGTCAATGCTGGCACAATAGCACAGGTTGCTGCAGGGAGAGTTTGCAGCAATGTCAAATTCACCTTTGCTGGTGGCTGCTGCCACTTGCTGGGAAGGAATCCAGCCTCCAAAGGGGAACACTTAGGAATATCAAGAGCCAAGAGCAATTTCATCCCCATTAGTTAATATCAAGTATAAAGGACGCTTTCCAGAACATAGCAAGCAGTCATTGTCTCCTTGAAAGGCAGTTAAGAAAAAGCTGGGTTTTAGGATCCTTAAATGATAAGACAGAAATACATAGGGTTTTTTTTTTTAAGAATAATTGCAGGATAGTATTGCTTAGTAAGCATCAGTAACACTCAGATTACTGCCTGGAAAAGTCCTGGGTCAGAGACATTGTTGACCCAATCCAGAGAACAAGCAGTGACCCCATGGGCAGTACTGTTTAAGAATTTGGGCAAAAAAACCAACAGCATCCTTTCTGGTTTTAATAAAATGAAGTGGCGTTCATTCTCCCTATCCTGCAAAAACAGAGGAAAACCAAAACAAAAACAAAACACCAACAGTGGGTGACAGGTCATACTGAAAGAAGGGCAGGATTCAGCATTAAACAATAAAGACATATCAAAGTGCTGCTGAAACTCGAAAAAGTAGTTAAGCAGACCCACACTATGGAGCAGAACTATGCAGCTTTCAAGCTCAGGTCCCTTAGGACACTTGGGGTCTCTTGCAGCACAGAGACTTGTTAGTATTGGGTCAATGTATCAGCCTGAAGCTGGTCCAGAGAATGCTGTTCAGTCTATAGGTGTACTTAAGTAGGCTTCAGCAGCAAAGGTAGTCCTTCCCCACACTGAATTTAAGAGGTTGAAGCAAAAGATGCATTCACTTCATAGCCCTAGAGAAATGATTGCAGCCCTACAGAAACATAGTAAAAGGAGAATGAAACACAATAATGGTAATGGACACGAAGAAGAACAGTAATCAGCTTGTCTAGGAATGCAAGTTTCCAGTCTGGTTAGCCCAGAGCTGATGGCAAAGATCAGGCTCATTAGGTCAGGCTGGAGAAGAAAAGCTGGTGGAGGGGACATTCAAGGATGGTGGATGTTCACCTAGCAGGCACAAGGTATCCAGAAAATTTCTGGCTCACTTTGGTTCTCCCATAGATGCTCTGAATAGTCTTTTGCTAAACATCTGCCTTCCCTTCCTTCTCCAACCATTCCTCTGCAAAGTCCTTTGTTTCTCTGCCTGGCAAAACTCAGAAACAAAAGAACTTTCTCCTCTTTCATGAGACAAACACAACAGTGAGAGCAAAGCATAACACAGGAGTTACTATTGCCTAGAAAAGGAAAAAGAAATTCTCCCCTAAGATCCCCACTACCACAAGGCTCCTGCTGCGGTTTCGAAGCACAAGAATTCACGGCAAAACCTGGATCAGAAACCAACTTCACTGCTAAATAAGTGTTAGTAGAAATAGGTAAACAGCCTTGCACTCTGTCATACTCCCTGAAAGACTGAGCATGCCAGCAAAGGCAGTACAGATTCTCAGAGCAGTAAACAACCAAGTAGGCAGAGCAAACAAACATTTGAAACTCCGTATGGCATAAAACCTCTCTTTGGAAGGAGGGGGTGAAAACAGTTTTGTCAGAAAGAAGGAAGTTTTCTCCCCTTCCCTTCTCCCCACTTCCCCAGCCCTTCCTTTTCTTGTTTACTTTGTTTCCCTGTTTCTAACCAAGTAAGAGAAAATCTAGTATTTATGGAACCAGGCTTTTTCAGTTTAACTCCAGCTGTGCCCACAGCCTGCATACTGGCTTGGTAAAATTTACCCAGTCTAACAAGCCTGAAATAAAACCATAGTGATTTTTACACTACTAAAATGACCAGCCCTTGATGGGACTAGCAATTATCTACGAGTTCCAAAGCAGCAGCTTGTTGCATGGCACAGTACCATGTCTGCGGGTGCAGAGGCTTTCTGTGCTTTTTGCTCTAGCTTTTCAGCCTCTTTTGAAATATGGCAGCACAGGGAGGCCTACAGAAAAAAAACAAAACCAGACAAACAAAAAAAAATCCCACAGAAAAACAGCTCGGAGGATTTTTACCTGTCACAGGCATAGGGTTGGAGGGACCATGCTGTTAGTCTCAGAAGTCTCAGGTCAAGGATGAAGCAGCATCCAAATTCAGGTAAAAGCTCTTGCCAGGAACACCGGCCATGAGTGTTAGGGGAGGCAGGCTCCTACTGTGGTCCCCACCACATGGTAGCTGTACCACTTTCTTTATGGGGAATACCTGCATGCATAGACCCAGAGATAAAGAGGTAGGCAGTTGGTTTCCTTATGTTTGATTTAGGAGGAGTGGCTGCTTTAGGATCTAACACCCTAACATCTAACACAGAGAGGGTCTGTGGCCTGCAACTGTGTTATCCAGTATCAGAAAGCCCCCGTGGGTAGGGACTGTAGGAACAGATGCTGACCCCAGCCAGGCAGCACGAAAACAAACCTCAGTACAAAGGGGCAGGAAGCCATGAAATAAGAGTCCTTGGGAAAGAAAACAGGGAGAAACCAAAGCTCAGATCTTGATGCTTCTAGATGTGGAGAGGCATTACCGAAAAGGATGAGACATGGCCAGCACAGGGTTGCACAAGGACAGGCTGAGGGTCTGAGCAGGGCCAGCAGCCTGGGCCAGCTAGGGAAGGAGCAGCAACACCTCTGCTGCAACCAAGAGCTGCTTCCAGGGTGGCAAGCAAAACCTGTCAGTGCCAGCCACACAGTGCTTTCTGTTTGCTTGCTGAGGTCTGGCAGACAGACTTGCCCTTCGATGTCTGCCTGGTCAGTGCCCACATAGCACCAAGGGCCTCTCAGTCCTGCTTGAAGGGAGAGAACAAACCTTTGCCCAGGATGAGGCAGGCACGGGGAAGGTAGGTGGCAAGCCTGTCTAGCTTTCATGTCTTTTCAGACTGAACGTTTTGGAAGGAAAGTTTGCCTCGGACTGAGCCTCTGTCTGGGATTAGTTCAGCTCAAATTTGTAGTCACCGCAGGCAGCAGGGAAGCTGCAATAGCTATGAGAGAACAAGCCAAAGAAGTAAAAGCAAGCAGGGACAAAGAGTAGCCCTTGCCCTCCCCTGAAAACAGAAATGAGGCTCAGGGATCCAAATTAAAAAGCAACTACTAGTCACCAGCACTAGCTAGCCACTGTGGACTGGCCAGCAGCAGGGCAGCCGCCCCAACCAGAGCCTCTCTGCCAGCAAGCGGCTCTGGCACAACAACCGTGGCACACCCTCCTCAGGCGCTCAAGCCTCGGCTGAGGAGCCCAAAGCCGACCGGGAGCGGCTGCGAACTGCGGCGAGGGAAAGGACGAGTCCTGTCACTGCTCCCCGCTGCAGCCCTGCGGCAGGGGATGGAGAGGAGCGACCAGCGTACCTCCTCCTGCAGTTGCTGCTGGCCAAGTGTCTCCAACATGTTGGGTTGTTGGCCATTCCTTGGCCGGGGGGTCTGAGCGGCCAAAGTGCCCAGCATGAGCTAACTGCAAGAGGAAATGCACGGTAGAGGCAACAAAAATACGGGACAGGTCAGTGCCCAGCATTATCACACCCAAGACACCTGACATCCTCGCTGACCTTGCTCAGATAGGCACCACTGTCAAAGCCTCAAAGAGATGGCAGTTTCCTCCCTGAAGGCTGGAAGTAGTTTCCCATGGGCTCACCTTGCTCCCCCGGCTTCCCTCGGGCAGCGGGCAGCCCCGGACCTCTGTGGTCCCTCCCCGGTGCCATCGCCTGCTCGGACAGGAGGTGGCAGCAGATGGCCGCCCATAACACCCAGCCAGGCCGGAGCATCTCCCAGACATCTTGGTACCCGGGGAAGAAACCCTTCCCGACCCCCGGGGGACAGGGGAAGGATAGCAGCACCCATCCTCCCCGGGGTGCTCCCTCTCCCATCCCTGCCCCACTGGCTCTGTAGCTCCCATTCAATTCCACGCTTGCCCCACCCCTGGAAGTGCTTTGCCACAAAATGAGATTCTTAAAAACAGCCCATATCAAGAAAACAGATGGCAGCAACTGAGAAGCTCCAATTATTATTGGTTAATGCAGGATTAAATTTGCAATAGGAGATATTGGGTGGCAGCAGAAATTAACGCGGACATTACCAGTAGAAGGGAGGGAAAATGAAAACAAACATGAAGAAAAAGCATATGGAAGGAGAGACCCATGCTGCCCAGGTCTCAACATGCTCTCAACAATCAGGAATCATGCTCCACAAATGTTTGTCCCTTCACCAGTGTCCACCAGAATATTTTTTTTCCTGGAGGATTTTTTTGGTTTTTTTTTTTTTTTTAAACAGTAATTGGAATTGTTTTCCAACATTTTGAAATTTCCACTTCCATCTGCCAGCTTAGGAAATACCAATGGGCAATCAGACCAGCCCAGCTGAAATAGGGAGTCCCAGAAATCTGGTCCCTCCAAATCCCAATGGCTACCTTCCTCAGACCTCTAAAGCCTGAAAAACAGCTGGATTTTAGAGTTCCTACAAGATATTCCCCCAGAATTGCAAAGGAAATTTGAGGGTTTGGTAATAGTATACTGAAACAATGACACAAACAGGCATGGACACCAGTACAAGGAATGGTATCTTTCATCCTATCTCTGTAGTCTGGTGCCTGGGTCACTCCAGCCTCTGTCCCCATTCTGATGCCTGTTTCACACAGTCATCCTCCAGGCAGTGCAGCACTGGCTTAGTTTGCTCCTCTAGCCCTGAGTGAGACTTGATCTTTCAGGGAAAGCAGCTGTGGTGATTAAGTTGCACTTTCAAGCATCCTTTTCTATTTTCATGTGCTGGACCTCACCTCTCTCACATACTATGTGTCCTTCCAACAGGAGAGGTTCACACACAGTTGGTAGTTCACGGAATTGACATCAGACAGAAACCAGCAAGCAGTTTTCATATCTTTTTTCCCAGAAAAAACCCAGTCCTGCTAAATAGGGGAAACCCCTAGGAAACATAATGGGGAAACAGAATGCAGTACTGAACAGGAACTCAGAAAGTCACCAATATCATCCCAGAGTCTTAAGACACAATAATCTCCACTTAAATGATTCCTGGTCTGGGTTTTTGTGGAGTTGGGGGTTGTTGGTTTTTAGTTTGTTTGGTTTTTTTGGGGGGTAGGGGTGCTGGGTGAAGGGGTTGTGTGTTTGTTTTGTTTTTTTTAAATCTCCATCAAGGAAAATTGTGTAACCTTGTTCAGGAATCCATTAAAAGTTAACTCCTCACATACTTAGAAAATGCTGTCTCATGTCTAGGCTTGATCACATTTTCTCTTTCAAGGTAAGCCCAAGACTTTTGGCCCTGTCCACAGGCAATGTGAATATTTCCTCTTTGCACTATCTGCTTACATGTTTGAAGACTATTCACAGTTCCCTGTCTCTTCACCTGCAGAAGAGCCCTTCAGGTAGAGACCACTTGATGGAACAGCAACTCACATATGTTCATATTTATTGAATTTCTTAGAACATTTCAAATACAACAAATAAGGGGAAGTAGAGGGACAGATCTTGAAACCAGCAGCTGTTTAGTAGTAATGGAAGTTACATAATCCAAAACCATGGTTTATTTTGGTTTGATTGGGGTTTGGTGGGGGTTTGGTTTCTGTTTTTTGTTGGTTTTGGGTTTTTTAAAAGCAGATAAACAATATGTTTACCAAGACTTGATCAGAATGGAAGATGCAGACTTGCTTGCTTTACAGGTTACTATGGAGACGTCCTTCCCTTCATTATTCTGTAAACAGACCCTGTTACACAGAAGTGAGAAGTTTTTACCATTGGCCATTCAAAAATTGCCTGTGATTAGAGCATTTCACATACTATGAACTAGTAAAGATCTCTGGTTAATTGGTTTGCTTTATTGCAAGTTTGGCCAAGGGAAACTCAACTGACCAAGAGATGATGAGCAAAGATACACATTTTCCAGCCTTACAATTCTTTTGAAGTCCCATCAGAGAACCAATGGCTTCAATTGTTGCTAAGTTTATAAAAACTTTCAATATCTGTTCCCAGAATAACACAGGCAAATCCCATCAAGCATGAATAATCATGTCCCCTTGTCCTCAGGCATGTTTCTAAGGAATTATTGTGAATTTGCCTAGTGTCGGTGTAGGAGAACTAAGAATATCAAACATTTGGTATCAATAGCACTGTCCATTGATTCCCAGCGGCTTTCAGGCCATGGCTACTATATTTTTATTTTAGATCATTGCAAGGAAACTGTAATAAACACCATGACAACACCATTATCTTTGATCTATGGGTCTCTAAAAACATGCCTTCAACTTTCCCCATTTTATTTCACCAGCACTTTCTAAAAGCCCAAGGTGCAGCACCTGTTAATCTTGGTGCTTAATACTGCTTCCTCTTGACAGTTCACTACAGTTTGCAGAAACTGCAAGTATTTTCATCAATTTCCATTGCCTACATTGCAGTTTTCTTTCTGTAAAGCTTGCCCAAAAATCAGAACTAGAAATAGGACAGTCAAAGCTGCAGTAATGGGTTAGGATACAAACCAAGTGAGAAACAGGTAGCAAAAGATCAGCTAGGCCTAAGTAGAAGCAGAAAACAACCTATCATGAAGGTGGCTCTTGGCAGGAAATTCCTGAGTCAATCAAATTCTGAGTCACAAGCCACATATGCAGCATCCCTGTTAGACAACCTCCTTCTGGAGAGATGGCCACAAATAGTGCTTCCACATAACCAGGAGTTGCTCACATCAAAAGTACACAAAGCCCAAGCACTTTTGGTCATCAGAAGTGCTAAAATCACCAAGATGAACAGTAGTGACAGGAAAAAGGAGGTCTCTGTCAGATACCATGAGGGCATTGTACATCTGCAAACCAGACCTCTTGCTTTTCAAGGCAGGGATGGCATTTAGGGCAGGGATCAAAGTAATCTGAAATGAACTCTGCCAAATTGAATCCACAAGCATTTCAGGGCTGAGAGCTGTAGGTACTTGCCCAACATACAGTGGTACCAGTGCCAAGAAAATCTTGCACAGAACCTCACACACCTTCTCTGTCCTTGTCATGGGGCACCAAAGCACAGGAGCAGAGGGGAGTGCAGCACAGCTTAAGGTCTCTGGTGGTGGAACCTGAGGATATAGGTTAAAACCAAAGAAAATACTTTCTCAAAAAAGTATCCTCCCTTCTTCCCTTTCCAGATGCTGAGAGTTTCTGCTCAGTTATTTACTTTGTACAACCACAGTTATTCCAATGCTATTTTTTAAATTTTTTTTTTAACATGGAAATATGGATGATTACCAGAAAAACAAATAATTGGGATAGAGCCCAGCTGGATATCGCTGAGGCAACTAAGTGAGTATGCCTTGTGGAGGAGGAGAAGAGAGAGTTACACAGTTAGGAACTGTCTGTTGTCACATTTAGGATCAACACGACAAGCAAGAGCTGCTTGTCCTCCTGCTATTGAGGACAAACTAACCACTCAGTCAGGAAAAAACCTGACATCCACGTTTTCTCAGAAAGAGGTTTAAGAATCTGACTGAGTAACTTGGAAATACCACTTTTTCTACCCGTATCATATAAGTACATAAACATACATGTTTATTCTTAAATTCCATCCTATTTTTCAGAATTTAAACCTGTACTAAAATTCATTCTTGAGCTTCAGTTTTATCTTCCTGGGCTAAGTTTGGATTAGTCACCTCCTGGGGGAGATGAGATGTCTCTTGGTTGACTCAGTTCTCACAATAGAGATTATTCTTGTTTTCACTAGCCACAACTGCAGTAGCCTAAAGCTCAAAAATGAGACCCTGCTAGGTCAATCCTCATGTTTT
Organism: Nestor notabilis; assembly: GCF_000696875.1. NCBI lineage: Eukaryota > Metazoa > Chordata > Aves > Psittaciformes > Psittacidae > Nestor > Nestor notabilis. The sequence continues at coordinate 51,240 of NW_009921201.1, read as the reverse complement.
TAATTGAAGACAACAAAAATGAGGCTGGGATGAGCACACCTATTTCTGTCTCCATGTAAAGTACAGTTTCCTTCATGTGAACACACATGAAATGTTCTGGCCATCTGGAACTGAAGAAGATCCAAAGTCTACCTCATCTTCTTTCTGGTCCAGGACTTTTTCCTATCTACAACCACTTCCCAAGAAAAAACTTCAACTAGCGAACAGCTTGTTTCTATTTTTCTCACAAATCTGCCTATAGTTGTGCCCTTCTAAGACTGCCATAGCATTATGGATCAGGACACTAAAATATTCACTAAGTGATATTGCAGATATGAGAACCAATGACAGAGCCAGAGTCCAAGCTAGGTAACACACAGTTTCTTAGGTCTTCGCTCTACAAAGAGGTATAGAGAAGTATAATAAAGAAAGAAGCTATATTCAACAGGCACATTATTCTTATTTAAACAATACTTCCAGGAAGCACTTTGGGATGATAGTGTCACTCATATCTTCAACAATACAAGGTGGACAAGTAGCCTTTGATCTGTTGCCACCTTTCCCTCTTACATCTCAGAACTCAAGGTTTTTGTAATCACACTCCTGAGCAACTGACACTACCTCTGTCTCCAGCTCTTCAACAGCTAGATACAGGCCTATATTGAAAGAACTTCCACTCAGAAGAAATTCTCAGAGGAGTGTCTAGAAGAAAAAGCAGGCATTAAGATCATCTACGCGCAGTAACTTTTATTTCTGGCCTTAGCTCACAATCTTAACTCTGGGATTCTTCACACTTCAAGGGCTCAGGGTACCAAACACAGATTTTTGGGTTTGCAAGTAACAAATAACATGAGTGTGCATGAGTAGAACAGATGCTTGTGGTCCTCAGGGTGGGATTGACCAAAGAAAGCTATGAATAAGCCAGCACTGCGAACTCATGACTCAGATAGCCACGTCCCTGTTGGGCCACATCAATTCTCAATTCTCTTCAGATCCAGCTTGTATCCCTTTCACTAAGGCCAGAGCTCTGAGCGCCTCAGAGAAGACGATCTGAAGACATCCATCAGAGCCAACAGTAAAAAAACACTCTGAATTATTCATAACACTCAAATAGCTAAATCAAAATTACCTTGCATGACAATGGGAGATATGCTAACACTGAAGAAATTCCAGGGCTACTTTTATGTGCTGTACAATGAGCTAAAGCTGGAAAGAAATACTTAATGGCTAAAAGGCTTGCCTGTTTGTTTTCTCTGTGGATGGATATATTTCTTATTTTGCCTACATTTGTATCAAGTCTTTACATAACTGTCGGCTTCATAGCCGAGGCTATCTTCCTGAATCAAAAGCTCTCCCATACTGGTAGCAGAAGAACAGACTGATTCTAGCTTTTTAACTTGTTAATAATGAACTTGCTCTTGTCTGATTCTCCTTGTCCCCTTCTCCCTATGCGATACCTGCCTTGGGAAGAACATGGCTTTTGCATCAGTGTTCAAATCAGTTTTCTGTACTTGCTTCAATGACTGTCAGGGATAGTTTTTGACATACGGTCTCCCTTTGATAGCTCCAACAAGCTCTGCTAGAGGAAAGCCAGTTCCTGAAATGTATTTCTCTCACACTTGTTTTTCAGGGTTCTTCACTCCGTAAAGACTGACAGTGTGGTAATGAGAGGCACTCCAGACTGGATTTAATGCTACCATATGCTAGACAGAATGAGAATCCATACTGCAGGAGAGCAGCCGGTACATTTCCACATTAACAGAAGCCTGATTGCAAATTGCATTTAGTCTCAACAGCTCAGTTCACTGCACACAGATGCCATGGGGGACTGTAAAGTTAGCAAGATGAGGAGTATGGTTGAATTTTTTTAAAAAGAGCCTTGGTTGATCAGATGCCACAGACATTTGGAGCTGATGCCATGGAAGAAAGTTGCTGCTGCATTTGTTCTGCCAGAAATAAATAATAAGAATAATGTCATGAGCTGTTAGTCAAATTACAAACTCTTGGTAGGCTGGTGATTGCCGATACAAACAGCAGTATCTTCACTGTCAAATGCTGCTCTTATAACTTGGCAGCTAGCATGTAAGCCAAGTCAGAGAAGAAGAGTTTACTCTTTCAAAATAGGTCAGCATGAGATGAGATGGGTTTCTAGTCAGTGTGCTGTGTCTCCCTGGGCTAGCTGCAAAGTGCACCTCTTTGCTCTTACAACAGGCTTCATTCATCTGAAGTTTCGACAAGACTAAACGACTCAGGCAGGTTTTTCTCTCACTGCATTGGACCTACTCGGAGCTGATAGAGAATAAGAACTCTTCTCTGCTTTCTTGTGCATGATCAACCTAATCAACTCAGTGGCTCCTGTCCAGGACCTATGCCACAAAAACACTCAGCTCAGCTCATCCTAACAGGCCTTTTGATAAGCAGGCTCAAGAGGGAGGTCAAGGACTTTTCACTCCCACTGACGAGCAGATCCAGGAGAACGTAAAGATGCCTGGCAGTGTTTTGATGGGGTGATACAGAGGATTTCATTATCCAAAGCTCCCAGGCCGGCACCAATGCACACATAACTTGAGCACTTCGAAATATGAAATGGAACCATGGATGCAGCAGTACTGGATGTAAACACAGCCCTTATGCTGCTGGGTAAATGCTCCACTCCATGTCAGTTGGGTGAGATCTCTTCCTCCCTCCTCTGCTCTACTCGTTGGAAAGCATCATATGGTTCATCTGCTTAGGTCAGTGTTGGTAAATGAAGCAATCTCTCAAGGCCCCTTTTCCAGCCTAATATCTCTATGAAGTATTCCCACATTACTGAAGAATAAGGAAAACCTTTCCCCACCCCCACTATACAACCAGCCTGCGCAATTCACTGTTACTGAAGGTCACCAAGTCAAACATTGCAGCTGGGTCATTTTATAGCCATTAATAATCCCTATAGCTCAGAGAATACGGATAAAAGTGATCTAAATCCTGCTCTTTAGGACATAACCCAATCTTCCCCAGGGTCAGGAAGGAATTGTTCACACACACACACACACATCACATAAGGGATTGCACTGTCCACCAGCTACCTAGGGGAGTTCATTTCTCTCCTCTCTCTCCTCCCATGTGTTACCAGAAACCACAGGGGTTGACAGGAGCGTGCTGTGTACCACGCTTCTGTAGTTTCACAGATGAGTGACCACCAGCCAGAAGATCGAAGGCTTCAGGTTGCTCAGACTTGAAAACATTTGCATAATCTCCTAAAGCCCCATATCAGCAAGGTGGCAATAGCTCTGATGTGCTGCAAGCTGCCTCATGCAGTTCCAGGAATGTGCTATGGCTCAATAGTCCCTTGTGGCATTGGCTTTACATTTCCGGGCAACAACTCCACTGCTAGGCAAAAGGCAGATTTTTAGATGCTCTCTCTAAAGAATTCCCAGGAATTAAGCATCCAAATGAAGAAAGGGAAGAGCCAGTTTCCCAGAAGGTCTCTTATTAAAGCCAGAACAAAAGATCACAAAGGAGCTTGGGATTTTAAACAGTAAGAAAAAGAGAAGCACTCTCCAGTTCTGCTCACACCATACTCGGGATGGGCACTACAGACATGCTGGCAGAGGGCTCTGTGTCTAGGAAGCGAGGAGGTTTTCAGGAGGAACAAGTATGGTCTACATAAGGCTACCAAACATCAAGCTTCTGCAAGGAAAGTCTCTTTTCCTGCCCCCAAAGCATCTGAAGTGCATCAGTCATTTGTCTAGGGATGTTCAAGAGACCATGATAAAGCTCCCAGTGAGAGCTCAGCTCTCAGTCTCAGATCAAAATACAGCAATAAAAATTGCTGGGAGAAGACAGGGAAGTGCCTCAGGTTGTTTGAACAGTCAGAAAGAACCTTTACATAAGAAGCAAACACATTCGAGCAGGTAGCTGCTGAATTGGCTAGTAGCAAGTCATGGCTGCCTCTTGAGTGTCCATGCAGCTGAGCAAATCAATTTAGACCCACAAGCAGACATGAAAGTGGAATCTGCTTCCCAGCTGGAGCTGGATGCTCCCATGAAACTTATTTTGTGGCTCCAGGCATCCATGCCTCATCCCATGGAGACAGGAAAATCCCCATGCTTTTATGCAGTTCTTTGCTTTCATTTTCCACTTAGGGTTTTCTTCCACTGCTTGGAGTTCTTTGTAAGGCAACTGACTCCTTTTTGCACTCCAACATGGGGGTTGTGTTGTGTTGTTGCAGCACCATATTTTGTGTGCTGAGCAAGCCAAGGACTAGAATGATATGAATGCTCAGGGTACACAAAACTGAGTTTAGTGGTCAACTCTCATCATCAGGTCTTGCACTCAGTCACAACTCCGTGCTCAATCTTAATCACAGCTATCAGAGCTCTGACAAGGCACCCAGAAATATTACTCTGAGTAATACCAGCATTTCCAAGAGCAAGCCCCTGTTCTGAATTCCAGAGACATGAGGGGAAGGTAAGTGGATTCCTGAAATTCATAAAAGAATTGTTGCTCCAAGCACAGTTGTGAATCTGCAATGAACTCTCAGAAAGAGTGCAAAATAACAGTTCTCTTATGACTTGAGCAGAGAAAACCAGGACTCTACTAGTATTGTCTGCAGTATGGAGACCTCCTTTAACTCATATATTATCAGTAAATAAAGAAGCTAAGAAGTCTAATCCTAACCTCCATCGTGGAGACTCTCCTAGTGATGGGATCCATAATGACTTCCTGCACTGAGCCACGCTTTCTCTTCCATGCCCCATTTATCACTCTTATATTTTTATTAATCTTCCTCAGTCTTCTCCTGCACAAGACTTTTCTTAAGACCTTCAATTGTTCCTATAGCTTTTACAGGTTTGGTCTGAACAGCCAAACCAGAGAGAGGACCCAATGACCCAGAAGACTTCCATGGTTGTACCAGTACCAGCAGCGTAACTTGTTCTGTCAGAACGGGAGCCTATGGAAAGGTTTTCCTTAGATTTAAGGAAGATGTGTCTAAGATGATCATATGTGTTTTTTTGGGTAACACATGTACTAGAAAGATGAGAACTGTGTAGCCCACATTCAGTTTTTCCAAGCAAAATGTTAAGATACAGATTTTCCACACTTTGGAACAAGGCTCCAAAATGTGACTCAAGCACTGTGCTTGAGAATGTCTGCCTGGTCCTAACAATGTCCATCTGATTGATGCTTCCCATTTCCTAGAATTTGGACCTGTGAAAACCCTCTTCAGGTGGGAGAAACACCACCAAAGACAAACCTGCTCAGCCTCACCCATATTCCCACACCAGCAGAGGAAGTATCAGGAGGATTTGTTGACAGAATGGAATGCACTGAAACTGGGGTTTCCCCCCGCCCCCCCCCCCTTCCATTTTCTGAGAGAGAAAAGATGTACAATTTGGCAATACATGGCTTCCCATAGACATGTTATACAAGGCACTGCCTTGACACCACAGGAACCCCATGAACCCTTTTTCCTCTAAAGCCCAAGATCCTGCTCTAAAACATCGAACTCAAAGAGAACAATTAAGCTTATTTTTGTTATTAGTAAACAATTTCCAGTCCTGTTCTCCAGAACAGCTGAACCACTTTAACTGGAACTTTCCAAAACACAAAGAAAGAAAACAAAACCAAGACCAAAATCAGAGAGAACAACGACCTTTTGCATAGTAGGCATAAGCTGACGCAGTTAAACTGTGTAGCCTGTGAGCTCCTGAAAACAGTGGCTTCTGAAGAAAAAGCATTAACCTCACTGGTGATCCTACCATGTCTACCAGTAACGTGTATGCTGTAAAGACTGGCACCGCTCTCTGTTGGATGGTTACCAGGTGAGAATTACATACTCCTGCTGCATAAAGGAAAAGTCCTGGGCCCAGAGTTGGCTGCAGATGCAAGATTTGACTCAGACAAGAGCAATTCTGCTTTTGCCCTGGACAAGGTATGAATTGCATCTGGTCTACTGCACTGTCACATCACCCATTTCACACTGCACAGGAGAAAATCACCCGAAAGATTATAGTATGAAAGGTCTGAATGCCAGACAAACTTCTTCAGCAAGAGACAACTTAAAAATTTTCTTTTAAAATGCTGTAGCTGCTGCCACTGTAGAAATAACCTCCCTGTAACCCCATTACTGACCACACAGCATGCAAAAGCTGTGTCTCAACTACTTCTCCTGAGCTTTTGCTTGGCCTCTTCACCTGGTCTTTAAAATTCTTTGATACCAGAACTTTCCCTCTGAGTTGTACTCAAACTCAAAAGGAAAAAAACCAAAATCAACTGAACAACCAAACTCAAACACTAGTCACCACCTATAAAGCTCTTTATCATCCAACAAACAAACACTATCTGCTTTGAACTCTTGCTGTGTGGTACCTACAGACAGCAGCTGATTCTCCCTTGGCCTCCTGCCCTCTACACCCAGACAAACTGGTGGGTTACGGTTACAAAAAGCAGAGCACAAATGATGAATGACAAATAGTACCTGGATAGCTAGCAGAGATCCACTCAAATTGGATCTTTTCCATGACTTACGGGTGGTGTGCCTGTTATACTTCAACAGGACAGCTCCTTGACATCCATTCTGGGAGCTTTTTCCAATATCAAGGATGCTGTGGGGGGGAAACAAACAAAAAAGCCACAATGCAGAAGTCATTCCATCTTGTCCTGATGTAGAGACTGAAAAGCTCAGTCCAAGAGGGGTTTTAGTTCGGGTCCCGTCTACACAACTAGTTAGGCACACACTGTTCAACCCCCCCTAGGTAAGTTTGTGACCTGGGGCTTTGGTCTAAGCTTTCTGCTGGCTGAGCAGGCTACCAGGTACCACCCTATCTTTTGGGAGCACAAGAAACCATTTTCCTGCAGAAAACAGAGATTTCCTGTAGGTCTCTGAGTGATTTCCTGGTGAAAGTCCTCCCCTGTTGCTTCTCTGATATTTAATAATAAGAAAGCAAATGTTTCAGTCTTTTCCCCTTCTTTGGAGCCTCTCAGATGGTGTCCCTTTTGTGTCTGGCAACCCATTTCCTTGGAAGCTTGCAGGAACATAGTATCTCGGTTTAAGGTTCAAGGGTTATGCGATATGAGACTGGGAATGCACTCCATCCTTCCTTCCCTTCATATGAATGGCAAGTGACTCCCACAAACATATGTTTTCCAAGGTGCAAGCTGTCTGATGATGCTCCATCTCCAGAGCACCCTGTACAGAAAGTCACATGCCATCCTAACAAAAAGCATAGCCCACACAGAAGATGTGAACTCTAAGCTCACCTAGGAGTGGCAGAGGACATTCTTCCTAGGACAGTCTCTGGCAATACACCAAGACAACAAATGTTTATGGCCTTCGCTGCACGTTGGATTCGTTGCAAGCTCTAGATGCAAAAGCAACTAGCTAGAAATCTGTTGTACAACGAAGAGTTAATCTGCACTTGTTCGATTGTCAAGCACCTGAGATATGACGACAACACCTTGGCACAGTGTAATTGCAACATATTATTAAGTACCTTCAGTCCCCAAAGGCTAAGACACTTAAAAAAAATAATAAAGCTAATGCACATAATAGCCTGTGTCTTGTTATTTAAGAAACCTCTTCCCGGCATCGGACGTCGACAGTACGTGTAAATGCACTTTCTGCAATAACTATGCACAAGGAGCAGACTGATGGAGTGCCAGAAAGCACAATGACTGTTCTACCTTAGCAATGTACAGAAGATGACACGTTCCCTTTAGAACTAATTGCTTTATTCAAAAAAAGCCATTTAGTAAATCCTAGCCTGGTCTCTTCCCTTGATGGGCAATTTCAGACTCCACATTGGAGCTTTTGTTTGTTGTTAAAAGACAGGGACAGAAAAGTGTTTTGTTAAGTCATTTTAATTTTCATATTTAATGGAAAAGAGTTCAGAAGGGTATTTTTCATTATATTATTTGAACATTTGCATTGTATATTCCACTGGGTCTTTCTTTATGTAACTCAAGGCTGACAAGTTCAGGCTGTCAAACAAAGCCCTTTGCATCAAATAGATTACCTCACACCAAGATCTAGTTATAACTATTGCTACAGGCCAAGCTACATGTCTGAAAGTCAGAAAATATTCTTAACTTTATTATTACTGTTGTTCTGCATTCTCAGATGCATAACACGAAACCATTTTCAGAACTGCTTCCAAAATTCACTCTATTCTTATGGTCAGACTGCTCCCTACATCCCCACATCTTAAAAAAAAAAAAAAAAAAAAAAAAAGGAATTCCTCTTCTCGTGCCTTCAAGAAACAGCTGTAATGACTCCACATACAAATCAATGCCATTTCCAACAGAATTATTTCATTTATTTCTCCCTACTTCAAAAAATTAGAATAATTTTACAATGAGCCCTAGGGAATAAGTTCATGAAAATGCACAGAGCAGATGCATGAAGAAGTGTTTGGTTATATATTTCAGAAGGCAGCAAATGGGCCTATCTGCTGCTCTGTGAGCAGTGAGAGTAATTATGTATGCATTTGCTGCATCTCATAATCATCATCATCACAGAGATGACATTTCATAGCTGAATTGGGAATCTGCCTTTCCCAAAATTATTTTTTGTTTGGAAGAAGAAATTATTCTAAATAATGTCTGGGGAGGATAGATATAGGAAAGCATAGATTGGAGAGTCAGACACTCTGAAGTCATAATCCTATCACCACCTCTCTAAATAATTCTATGATATTGTTAACTCCACATTTGCAAAATGGTAACACGTCTGTCTGTGGCAAAGTCAAGTCCCAGGCTACTGGGAATTTCTGACAGATGTTATAAACTGATGCATTAATGTGAACTAGTCAAACTCTGTCTGCATGGAGGAACTCCTGTGGGCTTTATAAAACCTTGGCCAGATTTGGATGGTTAGGGGACCCTGTTGTTTTGTCCTGATGAAAGCGCTCCAGGACCCAAGTCATTGCTTCAGCATTGAACAGGCACTAAAACAGGAAGCATCACGAGGAGTTGCGTTAATTAGGTGCATATATGTGTATTAGGTGCACCTCTGCTTCCCACAGACAACCAGAAGAAAAGATCTCATCTCTTAGCTCAGTGATGAAGGACAGGATAAGAGGAAGAAAGACCAGCTTGAGGCACAGTGGGCTCAGTGAACATCAGATAATTGGACCTGTAGCAGTTCCTCTGTGAGATAAACTGGATTGTTGCATAGGAAGTCATGGCCATTTCTAACCATAAGACCTTAGGTAAATTATCTCGCTCTTCTCCTTTCTGCTGGTGGTCGAGGAATCTGGATGTTGTCTTCAAGGGGACAGAACTCAAAAAAAATCCTTAAAAAGAAATAACTTCTATTTTCACTGGTATGGCAAGACAGTGGGGCCCTATTTACAATGCAGGTGCTAAGAACAGTTTAAAGAAACCTGAATGCAAATGAGACCCTCACCTCTGGAGGAGCTGTACTGTTATATTAGGCATGAGAACCTTATTAACAGGCACACTGGGTTAACATCACAGCACTCCTTTGCCCAATATTCTAGTGGAACTTCTGATCCACACCAGCTTTTTGCAGCCAAGATGTTTGTACAGGATGACTGGACTGGTATGCAATAGCTTAAGACCAAACTGAACCTGGTTGAGCGCAACACTGGTTTGAAAAGTATTCCTTGGAAGTATGTATTGTCCAAATCTTAATGCTGAGAACAAGTATCTGAAAAAGCATAGTCATCAATGCTGCAAAGGCTCAAGCACTAGGTTAGCCATGAGCTTGCCTTTGCCTGCCTAACACACAGAGATCAGAAATCCTTGCTTCTCTGTTACCCAAATATGTAGCATCTGCTTACGAATGCAAAGCATATTCTCCAGGTGTCCTGCAGAGTACACACTGTGCAGAAAACTGCTACCAAACTTCAAGCTAGAACAAATTGCTGGCTGGACAAGAAAGCAACATTTACCCAACAGTATGATGTCACTTATGCATATGTGGGAGGAAGAGAAAAATCTTGATTTGTTCTGGCCATAGATGAGGACACAGCTTGAAATTAATTGATTGTGGGTGCATTCAAAGTAACAGCTTGATCCAGTTCCAGCAAAATCCAATGACAAGACTCTGGTGCACAATACTGAAAGTGCCAGACTTTCTTCTCAAAGACTTCAGATCGCACTTCACTGTGTAGAAGTGAACAGACTCTCTCTGTCACCTTACTAGGGTAAGTTCTGATTAGGCATTTGGTCCCGAGCTCCCCTGGGGGTGGGGATTAAGAGGGGAAAGATAGGTTGATATGTAAGAAGTTTTCTCTGTTTAAAGAATATTTAAGGTAGAGAACCAAATTAATTGGGATGAAACTTGCATGAAGATTCTTCAGTAAGGAATCCAGTCCACTGCTTGTTCTTTCTACCTGTATGATCACCACTATCACAGCATCTCAGCATTTTACAACCTCACCTTCTAAGTATTCTTTGAGACAGGAAGATGTTTTCTGTGCCCTTTTGACAGATACATCTCTGCAGAATTAACCTAAGTGTCCTAACAGTGGTATTCTGTAGGATAACCCTTTCCTCTTGCATGTCCAGTCTTCATTTGCTGCAACATACTTTTTCCTACTGTTTGCTTCTCCCCACTGATGCCTTACCCTGAACTTCGAGAGCAAAGCTCAGCCAACCTGCTTTACTCCCATTTATAATCAATTTAACTTCCTGGCTCTGGGGCACCTTTTGCTGTGCTCAAGACCACTGTCACACAGTTCTGCAAATCCAGAGAAATTTGCTGACATGGAAATTAAACCATTGCTCTTCTGATGCCAATAAACCAAAGTGCTGACAATTGAAACAGACATTCCAGCAAAATGATCAGGAATATTCATGTTTGTCATCTCTTGACAACTCCAGATCAAGAGAGCTCAATTCATAAAAAGCCAAAAGATGAGTTCTGTAAGTACCAGTGACACAAAATTGGAATCTCCATGTGTTTTCTTAGAGCTACTTAATAGAGAGAGTGTCTTTATTTAGCACCTGTCATCTCAAGTTCCCAAAAGGCTCTCTCAAAAATTAAGTTTCCTCATAAGCTTCCTAGCCAGACATCAGGCTCCAATTTACAAGGAGTAAACTTGTTTAAGGTCACCCAGCATGGGAAAGAAGAGCTGGAAAGCAGCTCCAGGAATCCAGAGGACTACACCCCTCACTAGCCACTAGACCACACAACTGTCCCCATTTCACTCGAGTCATTATTAAGCAGGATAGAAGAACACTGTGGTTTTATTTTATGCTAGCTGAACTCTTGCATTAACATTTTACTGTCCCACTGATGTTTTGCCTAGAACATTCTGTAATCCACAAATTAATATGTGAAGAACATCCAGTACAGTTTAAGGAATAAAAAAATTACACAAATGGCAATGGAGTCTTGATTTCCAGCAGTTTCATAAATCAGAAGAGTTGGAGAAAGAAGGTTCCTTATTTTATCACACATAGCCTTGTGTAATACCAGCAAAACTGCTGCCCTTCCCAAAACCAAGCAGAAACCCTATTGTTGCGGCAAACCCCAGCTGGTCACATGGAAAACTTAAAACCTCATGGCATTCTGTTTTGCATGGACAGAAAGGCAGTTTTGTTTTTAACACATGACAAAGGTCAAAAATAAATGTGCTTTACCTATGCATAGTATCTGAAGTTCTCGTTGCCTGCTCTTAGTCATCACTTCACGTTTTCTATGATCTTGCCTTTCGCTTCTGGGCTAAGGGTTTCTCTATCCTGCAAATCCTATCCTTATTCTTGTTTTTGTTAAATCACTTGGTTAAAGGATTCTTCTTAAAAGAGAAAGATTTGCTTCCACTTAGGACAGGTCCATGCTGCACTCAATGCAATGAAACAGAAATCCAAGGCAAAACCCAAACCGTATTCAGAAAGTCCTTGAGCAAAGTAGCAGCAAACTTGCTTATGATAGTAAGGCTTGGATCAGGCATAGGCCCTGCTTGCTCAGAGTGCAGCTGGGGAGGATGCATCTGATCACAGAAGTGTTCCCTGTCAAGAAAAAACATCGCTATCACCAATCCAAATCCAATGCTCCAGCCTGACTCAGAAACTCAGTATCATAGAATCATAGAATAGTTAGGGTTGGAAAGGACCTTAAGATCATCTAGTTCCAACCCCCCTGCCATGAGCAGGGACACCACACACTAAACTATGTTGCCCAAGGCTCTGTCCAGCCTGGCCTTAAATGCCTCCAGGGTTGGAGCATTCACAACTTCCTTGGGCAACCTATTCCAGTGCCTCACCACCCTCACTGTGAAGAACTTCTTCCTTTTATCTAACCTAAAGTTCCCCTGTTTAAGTTTAAACCAATTACCCCTTGTCCTACCACTAGAGTCCCTCCCCAGCATCCTTGTAGGCCCCCTTCAGATAAGCAGAGCATAAACCCTAATCTGAACAGAATTATTTAAAATCTGTTCAAGGAAAAGTAATTAGCAAACCTCTCCCATCTGCTAGATAACATGCGATCGACACTGCGTGAAGCTGTTATCCCCACAGACATGGTGTGAGCGCACAGAGCTGCTGAGCCCCTGCTGGAGCTCTCCCAGTGCTGAAGGGCCCCTCTCCGCAGCCAGGCGGTAGCAGAGCGTGGTTAAGTATTAAGCCTGAGTGAAGCTGCAGAAAAAGTGCAACTACAGGGCTGAAATGAGACTTCATAAGGTCAACCGACAATGAAGAAAAGGGAAAGCCCAGCAGGGAACATCCATATTGCCAGCACGAAATGGGTGGTCGAACACAGGACTGTGCCACATGTTGAGGTTCTGAGAAAGCGCTTCCTTTCTACTCCCCAGCAGCCCCTACTTAGTAAGATGGTCCTCTCCCTTTGCTTATCCTTACAAACCTAAGAACAGAGCTTCATGGTTATAACAGTTTAAGAGAAACAAAGCTAAGTTCCTCTGGTCACTAAAAGTATTATATCACTTTATCCAAAAGCAGGACTGTTAACCTTAGTGTCTTTAGCCAACTTCCAGCTTGGGTCATCAGAGTTTGTGCACCTAAATTCAACTCTCAGCTGAGAGGACAGAGAGGTTGTCCTGCTTTATTCCACTTTTATGATGCGAGTTTGGATTTTGCCAGACTATATGCCACTCCAGACTCAGTGTCAGTAAATACAGTAGCCAGTGGGCTAATGTTGGCTTATTATTGCACAGAATAGAACATCAGAGTAGCAGGTATTTGTGTTGCTCTTATACTTAGGAGCCTGGAAAGCAAAAATCTGTGGAAACAAGTCTTAGTTCTCTTGGGCCCATAACAGGATACCTACTGTAGGATCATGAGAGTGTAAACTAGCATTAAATGGGATTTCACCTACAATCACTTCTCAAAATGGGAAATGTCATAATAGAAGCCATTTTAATAAGGCAAGCACACTACAGACATCCCTATTGCATCTATGAAAATGTACACTCGGGGAAACCAAAATATGATGTGCACCACCTCTGGTAATTATGAGGTCTCAGAACATATGCAGCTACTCAAATTATTATGTATATCACTATTGTGCTTACAGGCTGCACCTGACATCTTAGTTGCTCTATAATTAGACTTGCCTGATACAATCAAACCTGTCCTGTGGGTGAATAGCTCCTGAAGAGCTATTCCCCACCAGGTGATAAGCAAGTGATAAGGAGTAACACAGCTAAACCTCTTTCTCCAAGGGCTTACAGTCTAGATAGGCAAGAGACACAGAAATAAAGACAGATTGGCAGAACAATGTACTCCAGAGGAAGAGTTTTAAAGAAATGTAGCGTAAGTGTGCTGATACTGTAAGCTGCTGGTGACAAGCAGTGAAGATCTATAAGGACATACCCCAGAGGAATCAGCACCAGGAGAGGGTCAGCACTGTGGAGAGCATTACTCCTGGGCATCACCACAACTCATTAAGGTGACAGAGGGGATCTGGCACCGAGGTAAAATGCAGTGCCAGGAAATCTGTGCCAGTGACTTTGTCAGGACACAACACATTACCTAGATGAACAACGACTGCTTTGCTTATGACAGTGGAAAAAGGAAGCCAGCACTAGTCATGCACATTAAAGAAAGTGAGCAAATACTTAAAAGATAACAGGATGCAGACTGTCAGCTCCTCTGCCAATGTTTACCCACAGAGCCCTTCCAAACATGCAGCTGGGGAAACCAGTGCAAAGGAAGCTCCAGCAGAGGTTACAGATTTCTGCAGACTAATGACACGGTTGAAACAGGTGAGCATTATCTACTGCTTGTGTAACAGCCGTGTCCAAAGGTTTGGCCCAGAAAACAGTTTCACTGCACTTTACCTTGCAAACATTCAGCAAGGGCAGACTGATCCAAAGAGCTTCAGATTCAAGTAAAGATAAACGCAAGGTCAGAGACATGTTTAATGGCTTGCCCGTGGTCATGTGTGTCATTGGTAGCCTACTCAAAAATGTAGCTGATATCTCGAGCTCCAGTCTAGCAATCTGTCCAAACACCCCACTCTCCTCTAGCCGATACTTCCTTCTCTTAAAGCAGGCTACAGAGAAGACGCTTTGAGCTACAGTACGGCCTTTGCACTGAAAATGAGCACCGTTAAAGAAGCCATGTTTCCCCATCAACTGTCAGCTAACTAATTTACTGTTTTCTTCCTAAATATCTCTATTTGCGAGTCAAACCCCTGAAAGTGCTGAAAATAACAGCACCTCCTTCTGCATACCAACATGTTCCTCACCCATGGGAGAAGATTTGTCTCCAACACAATGATGAAAAGCTGCTTCTGTAGAAGCTCAAAATTACTATTCTTCTTGCTTTTGTCAGTGACAATCAGTAAAGTCACTGCAGCATGAGCTTCCATTGAACGTCTAAAGCCATTCAATTAATTTTAGTTTGCTGAGAACTCAGAGAATTTAAGTAAGATCAAAGAGTTAAAAAGAGATGAGGAGACCCTATACTCCCACTGACAGGATACTTCCTGAAGAGCTGACACAGATATGTAAGTTACTCCACTGACAAGAGAACAGAGCTTTCTGTAATGAACACCCTAATCATATACACATATACTTTGAAAGACTGCAAAACATCAGGACAATCCAACTCTGCTTGCTGTCCCCTGTCATTATAGTGGAAAGTTATCTTTCTGCAGGAAAAGGCTTTATTTCTTTTTTTTTTTTTTTTTTTTTTTTTTTTTTACAGAAAATTTTTTCTCTGTAGATTTCATAGGGTTGCCCAGACATGCTTATCTGCTTCCTCATGTGAAAAACAGACAGCTATGCATTGACTGCCCTAGTCCTGGAGACATCATCATCCCAGAATGCCTCCTTTTTATCTGCTACATGCAGGGTAGAGCTCTTGGAGAGCTGGGAACCGTTCTCACACACCAGAAAGTAACAGATGAATACAGAAACAGCAGGAAGGGTGCAGAACATAATGCTGAAAAAGTCATGTAAAGAGTTCTAAGGCCACAGAAACAACCATGCAAAGTGGACCCAAGCACCCTACAGATGCCACACAATTGAACTCTCTCCAGTCACAGTAAGAAACAAGAAGCTTAATAAATTTTGTCCTTTATCCTGCCTCTGCTCCTCAAGGAAGCCCACCAATGTAACCCTTATCTGTCTGTGCAAGGGAGAGTCCGCAGTGCTAAGGAGTTGGGAAGAGTAGCACAGAAACTGGGCAGTCAGCAGCAGGACAAGGATTCCCATGGGGTACAAGTGAGAAACAGTAGGTGCCGCTTGGATAAAGAGCTAAAAAAAGTCATGGATTGTGTCCAGACACAGGCAGGCAACAGGACATGAAAGTGACCTCAGAGATACACCAAATCTAGGTGGCCCCAGAGACTCAATCACAACTGGCTCCTTGAGACAAGCAGTTCTCACATGTGACAGCTATATGCAC
>NW_009921201.1:34995-35408 GCF_000696875.1 Nestor notabilis | reverse complement strand
TCAGCATGTCCCTGAACGTGCATGCGCTCAAATCAAGTTCAAAGCTAGTGGATGTCACCCGAGTACTAGGTACATTTGGGACAAAGGCTGAAGACATACCACCTTCTATGGTTAGCATCACGCTGAAGGAAGCAGTGCTGGAACAGCACAGCTAAGCACACCTGCCAACTAGCCCAGACAGGACTAGTAATGGTGCATGCAGGGATCTGCAGTCCCCACCCAGGTCAAACCTCAGTGCCTAAGAGCTAAGCAGGACAGCATTCAGCCCAACTTAAGTCACCGAACTCTAGCTAAAAAGATCTTGACAGCTTTCTATTAGGCTAGCTTTCATTAATGCTGCTTGGACTGTCTCCATCATTTGCTAATGCAGAACAGATTAGAAGGTCTATCTATATATTATGAGATTCTTCCTG
>NW_009921201.1:0-34964 GCF_000696875.1 Nestor notabilis | reverse complement strand
CAGGAATGCATTTCTCTAGTTATAAATGGCAGCCACAGAAACCCAGCTTTTCTGATCATCTTACAATTGCATCCTTGTAAACAAGGAGGCAGATGTTTCTCTGATCATCAGCAATGAGAAAACAGCTTCTAAATGCCATGTTGAACACAAAGCTGTGCTTGTATCAACCCACAGTTGCATACATAGCAGGGGATTCCTGGCGGTTTCCCTAACAGAAAGGGCAAGCCAGGGCAAGGAAGAAAAGTGGCAGAAGTAATTTTGCCAGCAGTGTTAAGCCAGAGCAGCCTCCAGGCAGCTCGAGGATGACCTAGGGTTGGGAAGCAAGGAGTCATGATTCACAGTGAATCCTTGCTCCAACTTCTGTTTTCTCTCTCCTCAGCTGTGCAGAGTAGCTGGGTGAAAGACAAGACTGTCCTGCTCCTGGGGACAAATCAGGAAGATATCTGGGGAGCTAGTTACTTTACAGAGTGATGGGGAGAACTGTTAATCTTCCACAATAAATGTACAAGGCATGTTTATAACACTGATTGCTACAAACAACATCCTCTCACAGTCTAAAAGAGAACCATGCGGACAGGAAAGATGGAAGGTGATGGTAAGCAAAATGGTCCTGGTGAAACAGCCCACTGAAAATATTTACAAGGGAAAATACGCATACCTTTGAAGGCAGCCAGTGCTGCCAGCAGACCAACCAAAATGAATTCTTGTCATCTAGATGACTGCTAAGGTTTATAAGCCCTTTGTCAAGAGATGCTGGCATCCATATGTATAGATTCACACAAGTTCCCTCTTATGAATTGAGAGTACCATGATGACCATGCCCATGTACCTACCTGCTCTTCTGAGATAGCTGCATTTTCTTTTTCTCCAACATCATTAGCCAGGCACTGTTCCTCCACATGCCAGTGCAGAGCCTGGAAGGAAACAAGAACAGCTTTATTCAGGAAAAAAGTGTGAAAATGAAACACCATTTTTGGAAGACACAGGAATAATTTATCTACTTAAATGATAAATAAAATACTTTCCCATGTAACTTTGGCAGCCACTCATCAGCAGCATTCCACAGACAAAAGTGATCCAATGGGCAAACATCTCTTTTCCACATTACCTCCCTCTCCCATCCACTAAACCCCACTCATGGTTTGGCATCAGTGGGTAGCAGTGACCTAGCATAGCAAGGTCACTTAAGGAACATCTCTGTATGGCATCTTGCAAAGTATTTCTTGATTTGTTGTGAGAATTCACCACTGAACCCAACTACATGCCACAGTGTTGGGAAGGGACTCACTGGAACTAACTCTGCTCATTCCTCTGTAATCTTCTCCAAATTTCTTTCAGAGAGCTGCCTCTGCTTTGGCTTTTGTTGAAGACTGCCATCAGATGCAAACTGTTAAAAGGGAAAGTCAGTATTACACGATAGTAGAACAGACACCTTGCTGCAGAAATTAAAAGCCACTTCCCCACTCTGTAATTCAGCTCTCACCATCCAAACTATCTAAGTCTGTGTCATGCTACAGTGACTCCCAAGGCATCACCAGAAGATTTGTGAGCACCTTATATCTGTATTCCTAATCTCCCAGAGCTTCTCTTTATAACGTTATATGAAAAACTTACGCGGAATAAACAATTCTGTGCTCATCCTTCCTGCCTTTCAACAACACATGAGCAGAAACCTTGTTGCCACCTTCTGTATCATCAGACTGACCATAACTGCATGGCTATGCCATCTTTGAAGGGTCAAAGACTGGGTATGAGTTTGCCCAATGACATTTATACCACTGATTTTAAACACCCTATGTTTTTCAAAGAATTTCCCAAACTGAAAAATCCCATTCATTATCTGGAAAGCCAATGTTTCTCATCTGCATCATACAGCCAGAGAAACTGAGTCATCAGTTGTTTAAGGAACTTCCACTTTCCCAAAAGAGGAACTGGCATTTAGAGAACCCTCCTCTCAATTGTACTCAAACTCATGAAGCTGTTATTACTACCAAGAAGAGAAAGCACTTCTTTTATGCTAACACTGTGCAACGTCAACATTAAAGATGCCTGTGTTCATGGATGCTCCTTGAGATACTGCAAAGCAACAATATCTTGCAAACGTAAGGGCTGCAGTTCAAGCATGAGATTGATGTTAAAGTTGACCTTAATGCCCATTTAACACGAAAACTCCAGTTTGGCAGCCTGCTCAGAGAGGAAGGACTGATGTGTGGCAGCTGGTTATGCAGCTCCCCCATATTTCTTCTGCTCTAGGCAGACTAAATCCTTTAAGACAAGGAGAAAAGCAGCTTCTCCCACCCCAAGCATATCTAGAGGGCTCCTACATGAGAGACCCTGACCTCCAGCCGCCTGCTGCCAAGAGGCACATGAAGGGCCTCAGCAATACCCTGGGTTGCAGGAACACAGGTGCCAACCCTCATCACCTTCCACACCATCCAGGCTTGGCAATGAACTTCCTGCTCCTCAATTCATAAGCCTATGTGATGTGTTTTGGTTTGGTGGGGTTTTTTGTTTATTTGGGGGGGAAGGATGGGTGTTGTGTGTTTGTTGTTTTGGGGAGGGTTTGATGGGGGTTGTTTGGTGGCGGCTTGGTTTTGGTTGGTTTTTTTAACAGCTCACCTCATTTCACACCTGCCATTTCAGCTTGAGGGTTGGGACCATGTTGGCAAGAGCTGAATAAGTTCAGAAGAGTTACATACCTGACAAACAGGCCTCCCTTCTCCCATCCAAATAAACCAAGCTTAAGGCAATTCCCACCTTGCAGGCATCACACCCAAAGGACAACACAAATAGGAACACTCTTGCAAGCAACAGCAAACATCCAGGATTGAAAGGAGTGTGACTTGGCTTTCTTCAGTAGGAGAAGTGTAACCTCCTCTGAGGTCAGATCCCACACAAACATGGGCTTATTATCAGGGAACTGAAAGAGGTATTGAAGAGGCACCAACGTGTAACAAAAAAGTCTCATAGCCTAAACCACACTTACATTTGGCTCTGTGTATCCACTTGTCCCTAGCTCTTTACCCAGTCCCAACATTCCTATATGTCTAGAAGCACCACCAGCCTCCTGCCAGGCAGCTACCCCTTTCACGTTACAGGTGCTCTTTGTTTCAGAAAATCAGCAGTGGGTTATTTACTCTGTTGATTCATTAGTTTTTTGCCTGATGGTTTTGGAAATAGCAGGCTTAGCTTGGCTTCTATCAAGTTCCACAAGAAACAAACCATGACACTAAGAAGGATCCTTGTACTTACTATACAGATGCAGAATTTTGCTCATGAGCTGTTCATACATGGCTATGGGGTGTCACAGAACATTAGCATCAAGCTACAGGATCATTTGCTTCCACAATTTATTCTAAGCCTTGGCTGAAGTTCTCCCCAAACCCTATGGTGTGTAAGTTAACATCACAGTAAGGCTTCCAGCTGGGAGAAATTTAATGGTACTGTTTTATACAGCACATCTCATTAATAATAAGTAATGCATTAGACAGAAATAAAATATCTACCCTGTGTATACTGAGCTAACAAGGTCACACATTCTGATGTTAATATTTGTATAGTGTCATGCTGAGCTTGAAAACCTCCTGGAGCTTCTTCTATCTGTTCATTACACAGATTTGTAAGAAAGACAGCCAAAAGTTGAAGGACTGTACGAACTGATTAGAGTCCAAACCAGAGTCTAATGAAGCTGTGGGAAGCTAGGATATAAAAACAAGATAGGCAAAATCAGGTAAAGTAATTAAGTACCCAGAAGCACTAGATCTGCAAACCTAGGAAACCACAGAAAAATCTCTTTCAGGTTTGCCCTTCCCAAATGGGAACACCAGAATAGACAAGGTTACCTTTTCTCCTGCTTTTCAGTCTCTTCAGATCCATTTACATTTTATCCCCAGACATATGCACAAAGAATCCCACCATCAGCCTAAATCTGACCTCTGAGTCACTTTGAGTGACTGATTCAGGAGTCTTTGGAGAGTTGTAGCAATGTTTTCAATACATGTGTCTAGACCCTTGTTTAAACTTCTTTGGAGTTTGAGTATGTTTGAGTGCACACTCAGAAGTCAAGGCACTCCTGCTCCTTAGTTGCAATCTGGAAAGGACATACTGATAGCAAATTGGTATTGCTTATTTAGCCATAGCAACAATCTAAACAGTGCACTTACAAGTGTAGTATTCTACAGAAGAATAAGGTGGGAGTGGGACAAAACAAAAAACCCCAAGCCAACCAAAAACCAAACACCACAGACAACTTTAAACTATATTCTGGAAAATAAGGAAAATAAGGAAAACCTTAAAAATGGAGCCAGCTCATACCAGACTACATGCCTGCTGCACCACTTAGAAAAACACTCTTGGAGCAAGGCTCTGGGCAAGTTCTTGAAAAGATATCTCTATAGGAAATGCAAAAGAATAGACATTACTACCTTCTGAGCAAAGAGGCGTTTAAGACCTATAGGCCAATATGTAAGAAAAAGCACCATTCTCATTACACTGTTGCCTCTTATATGGCAGAGTGATGGAAGTAACTCCCTATATGCAGGTGTTAGAGATGTCATACTGCCTTGTAAAAGCAAAAGACACAGAAGTCAGCTGAGCTATAAGCACTTTGCCAGAGCACCTGAGACTAATTGCTGCCTCAGTTTTGTTACAGACTTTAACTACTGAATTTCCAAACACGGGTATTTATGTGCTTAAGTCTACTATGTTAACAACACCGTTGCTAAATTGCACACACAATATATCTGAAACACTGGCTTGAAATCAGAAAGCAGCAGTAGAGTAGAACTAGGTCTTACACCACTTCAGACCCTCCAGTCAGAATATCTCAGCACTTCCCAACAGTAAATCTCAAAATAAAATCAAACACAAGTGCACAATAAATCAGTGACAAAATAGAAACTGAACCTAGTTCAGATGCCCTGACAGTATGGAACTTGTTGTCTCCTAAGGGTACAGAAACCTACATTTTCCAGCAGTTTGTCCAATTCACTTCTAAATATCTCCCAGAGGGAAAAACATTCTGTGGTCTATCAAGCATTAGTGTTGGGAAAAACAGCTAATATTTCCCTCTGGGGTTAATGTGGATTGAACACCATGAGAATCACATTTTGACTAAGTAATTCGGCTTCCTCTTACATGATTTCAAAGCACCCATCTCAGCTGAGGTCTCGGGCATCAACTCGTCATGCATCTTTGCCTGGCTTACTGTCTCTCTCTTTTATCTGCAAACACAATCCAAAAGTTACAGAAGTCAACAGAAGAGGTCATGAAGCTTAAAATAAATCTTTTTCTCTATTCTAAGGTTTTAGATTTGCAAAGGTAGCATGGATAAGTTTCCCATGACTCAAAAATTTGAAGGATGCATTAGACAGCTTTTAGAAAGTGTCTAAAGCAAATATTGGTCACTTTTGGTAGCTGAGCATGAAGTATATTAGATTAGCCAAACCTGTTAAAAATAGTCTTAAAAACCTCTAGTGACCAGGAACCCCATGGCATTCCCAGATACTTCAAACTACCACATCAATATCTTTACCACTGGAAAGCTTTTCTAAGTGTCTAGCATGGCTCTTTTTTCTTAACAATTTAAGTGCAGTATTTCCCATCCTATCTTCATTGCTATGAAGAAAAGTATCTTTCCCCCCTTTCTGCATAAATCTTGCTAAGTATTTTGAAAAGTCTGTTGGACTTGCTTTTTATTAATTCCAGTGTGGTCAGCTTTTTTCCCCTCCTTGTTTTAGGGTTATGCTTTCAAGATCTACAATTGTTCTCCCTATTCTCCTTCGGCATCTCCCCATTGTCCACAACTTCCCTGAAATGTACCCAGTAAATTGTACACAATGCTCCAGCTGTTTTCCCAGGACTTTGAAGAGTAAAAGAATTATAGCCGACTCTCCTGACACTACATGAGTACTCCTGGTTCATAAGTATAATATTTGTTCATTCTCCTGCAGCTACATAGAAACTCCAGATGTTATCTTCTGTTCTTCAAGATCTGGAGCAAGCAGACAAAGCTTTTCAAAACGACAGTAAGGGGTATTAAAAAGAATCTCAATTTAAACAAGGGTTTGATTAGAAGTCGTGATTATCCTTTAAGAGGAAAAAAAACCCACCAAAACCCCCCACAACAACCAACCAACCACTCTTCATCTTTTCATTAACTTATCTGTACTCTGTGTCAGGTCTGTTTTTAAGTACACTAAAGCCTGACAATACCATCAGAAGAGAAAAAGAAATGAGCTGTTCTCTGGAGGTGTTATTATGAATAGCATGTGTTTCTGGCTCTTTCCTCTGGGCCTATTTTATGCATCAGTCTCGAAAAGCAAACAAGTCATTCAGCAGTCTCACCACAAGGTCACTCATGAGCTCAGGTTTTTATTTTAGCAGAACAGTAACAAACCTAAAAGTTCTAAGCTACTCAAAATTTCTGCTTGATGCTGGAACAGAGTGGTGCTACTGAAACAGAGTTAAGCTCTCTTCCATACTACAAAGGCAGCAGCATTGTTCTCTACTTCGTGCTGCGGTTGTCGACAGAGGAGCATTGCTCACGAGTCATTGCAGAGAATAAGAAGCCATTTGTTTCTCCACACCAACATAGAATTATTAGTCCCAGAGTCTTCCCAATGCTCATGAGGTACTACATAAGTCCTGCATCATGTTAGCAGGACAAAGCAATGGCTAAACTGTTTTGTGCATTTTTCCTCTAGACCATTGCTGTGCGCTTAACAGTGAGAGTCAAAACAGGTAATTGGAAAAATCTGATGTGGGTTAAAGTACAAAAGTCAGGATATTAAGCAACAACAACAACAACAAAAAAAAAAAAAAAAAAAAGGAGGATTGTCTGCAAGTTCTCCAAGGCATTTTTTTCCACCTTCCTCCACCACTTTGGTTCTGCAAACTTGTGAAGGCATGCTGTTGCCTCACAGGTGGTCATGCTTTCTTTATAGGCATCATTCACCTTTGAGGTGGCTCATAATAGATTTTGAACAGGAAAGGCTAGTACTGGACTATTGTTATTCAACAGAACTAGAAGATAAAGGGAAATGAACTTCATTTTTTTCATTGCAATGCCCAGAATTATGATCTAGAATCATCTAATTGCACTTGGATCCAGAGAATTAGTTCCACCCATTGTAACAAATGGAACCAATTGCAAAATTTGGATATGGGACAGAATTTAGAATCCAATCCAACAGTCAACAACAGGCTTTGTCACAACTGCTAACATTTTAAGAGTAAGGGAAGAAACAAATGAGTAAAGAGCTGATTTAGCATAAGAACCCTCTGATATGCTGAAACCCTGCATATATACCTTCTGATCACCAGGAACAGAGGATTAGAAATAAAAAGTGGCATCAGCTGATATCTTAAATGTGTTTGATTAATAACTGAAGGTACTAGGAAGAACAGTAAACCACAATTCTTGGTCTTGGGTGAACCCCTTTCAGTATCCTGATTGGATTTATAACCTTGGAAATAATTAGGGAGAGCTTAATTCAAGACCTAAAGACCTTTAGGCAAGCAGTATGACCACCACTTATGCTTCGATATAATTTCACCTATCGCTGCTTCGAAAGTCACTCTACACACTACACCAAATACCATTTCCATTTCCCAGCCTCATGAGGGCATGCTCACATAACCATGCTGTGCTTCCAAACACTACAAGTTGAAAGTTGAGATATTTTGCTTGCCAAATACACACACAGGTTCTGGAAACCCCAGGTGAATTAGCACATTTCAACAAAGCCCATTTTATGCTTCTCCTCCAAACTATTTTCCAAGCTCACACCTAATGGGTAGGAGAAGCAGCAGTAGCCTACATAGGTGAGCACCATGTGCTGATTCAGTTTCCACTAATAAATCAGGCTGGTAACTCAAGGACAAGTAGTGTCATTGTTACTGTAGGCACAATGTTGTCACATGCTTCAAAGCATGGCAGCAGAAGCGAGGAATGCCACCAAAGGGACAGAGATGGACAGCCACATCCCCTCACCTCTTGTGCCCCCTTTGCAGAAGCAAGAGTAATCCTATTTACCAAGCATCACTCTAGGGTCATCATCAAGGCTTGTTAATGCTAGCGTAGTATTCAAGACCTTTTAAAAGCACAGACTAAAGCTAGAATTTCAAGTCAGCCAGTTCAAACAGTAAACAGGACACTTATTTTTAACAGGGAAAGGATAATTGGCCTTTGGCACTGCTGAGACTCTCACTCCAAACAGGAGAGCTTTCTGCATGGTATGGTTCAGCTCAACCACCAGATACAAGCTGCCTGCAGGAGCAACTGGCTGCAAATCTCTGGCCTGTGCACATTAGTTAATGCCATCCTCCTGAACCGTGCTCTTTCTAGGCAGAGCTATTTTCAAACTAACCTTAAAATCTCTTCCACAGAGCCAGCAGCAGGAGAAAACCCCAGTTAGACTGGAAACTGCTGCTTCCCCCACCCACCACCATTTCCAAGCCTTCACAGAAGTAAGTAGGCAGGGAAACAAGAGAAGATGGAGATTTAAAGACTCTTTTAGACATATGACTTTAGCACTAATTTCCATGCAGCTCAGGCAGTAGATGTTGACACTAGGAGGCTGCCCAACTCTGTTCCACCAGCCCTGTTTGTTACCTGGAAAGAGTGAAAAAACAAGAGGATTTCAGCTTGCTAAATGGACCATCTAGATTCCCCACCCCCTGGGCACAAGGGAAGGGCTGCTCCAAGTTGCTGAAGAGGCTTTTATAGCAGGAGAATGGAAGCTATGAGCAGGATTTAAATGCCAACTCTCCAGAGACAACTTTGGGTTCCTGTGAACTGGACTACAGAAATAACCCAGCCCTGCAAATTCAAGAAGGACCCTCATTTCTAGGCTTTGACAGTTTGAACCTTCCTTAATCCAGGGTCACTTTCTCCCAGTGTGCTCCCACCCCAATTCTACAGTTGGGAGTTTTGACCTGGTGAAGAGGCAAGTGCTTATAGCCTTGCTGCATGAGTTTTGAAGGACTGAGAGCCATCCAACACATGTTGACCAAGTAGAAATTCAAAGTGAATTTGTCTTCAGTGACAATAGCAATGCCATAAACAGGCTGGTGAAAACAAAACAATCACTGTGCCTACAGGAATACAGCAAGAAGATTAGCACCCAAAACTCTCTCAGCAGGCATAACTTTGAAATGCTTTTGTCTTTTGAAGTTGCCCCCCCCCTTTTTTTTTTTTTTTTAACTGTTTTAAAATTCTAAATTAGGCAAGCAGCAGAGACCATCATCCACACCAAATTGTAAACAATCCCCAAATTAAAGGTGTGCTTACAGGGATAAGCCACATTTCCAGACCTGAATCTCTCCTTAGCATGAGTGGCTTGAAATCCTGCCTCAGAGATAAGGGCAGGCTTGAGTCCATCTTCCAAACAGCTCTATTCCAGGCCCAGTGAGTAACACTGGGTGACAGTCAAAAGAGCTAGAGGGCATAATATCCCCTCCTTTTTCATATTAATCCTGCAAAAAATAAAACACAAATGAAATAAACCAGGGGACTCATATATCTATAAAATTCAGGGGGTAAAAAAGAAATTATTTGTAACCAAGGATTTTTGGACTGCTGAGAGTGATTTTCCATGCGTGTCTCATGCTTTCTGCATTGTCTGTTTGGTCTGTACTTGGGGAAAGGGGAGACGAGGAACCCATGAAAAAAAGAAACAACAAAACACCATTGCTTTCAAGAGCAAGGAAAGCTGATCAGGACGGGAAGGAACGAGACTCACCTGCGCCAGGAGAGGGCGCATTGACCAGAGGCAGAGGCAACAGGAGCCCCCAGCTCTGCGAGCCCCCAGCTGCGGGGAGGAGGGCGAGCGGCCCTGGGCACCTCCACCTGCGCTTCCAGGGCGCTCCTTCATCCGTTCCTTCGTCCCTGTTTATCCTGCACAGCTGGTCATTCATCTTCTCCACCCGGACAGCGCTTTTTTTGCTCAGCTCGCCTGGCTCCACATTAACACCCGGCTGCCTTACATGACACCATGACCTACTTTTTTCTTTTTCCCCTTCTCTCAGAGAATAGCAAATCACTGCTTCAGTGTGGCTTGCAAGGAGGAAAGGCGAAATTAAGGAGTGCTGGCAGAGCAAACCAGAGCCCTTTTCAAAAATTCGTGGCTGTTTGTGAGATGTTAGGCAAAGAGGGGTGAGGCCAGCCCAGGCTCTCCAAGCTGCACAGCTGAAAAGGAGGCGATAACAGGAAAAATAAGAGAAGGGTCTTGTATTTTGAGTGCCTGTAATAACTCTACCAAAACTGAAGCATTTTCCCACGTGGCTCCCATAGAGCTTAAATCAGCTGATTTAGGACAATGATAAGAAATGCCATCATGGGCAGTGGCAGTGACTCAGGCAAGGGAAGATTATGGCTCAGAAGACACCTGCTTATTTCCATCCTCCCCTACAGACATGATCTAAGGAAAATGTTTAGACCCAGAGCCTCCAAGATAATCAATTACATCCCTATGTACCAGAAAAGTCAATCAGCTTAACCCTAACACTAGGGAAATCCTGCTATCTCCACCAGTTTCCAATGCCAATTACAAATCTACTTTCCTTGAGGATGCGGATTTTAGTCTCTATATGTCTAACCTCCCTGGTGTTTGAGAAGAGATAAAATTTCCCTAATTCTGCAAGGTATTCTGTGCAGCAGACTATCAGGCATGCCTAATAACTCAGCAAAGGGGTACCTAAAAGAGTAAATTGGAAATGTCTATGTTCTATGAGGTCTGTTCTATGAGGCCAAGTAATCCTTCAAGGATTTTTTATTTTCTCAGACATCCACACCTCTTTAGTTCTTGAGCTTTCAAAAGCTTGTCTAACATGGTTTCAAAGGTATATTACTCTGGCTTACCATGCCTTTCTTGAAATACACATATAGTTATCCTTGGCAGCAAGCTCAGGGCACAACTGCAGCAAGGCAAGCAATATTTGTCAGTATTCTAGCAAGACTGAAGAGTCAGGACAGGCTATTTCCAGGCTGATATTTGCTTTCTTCATTGCTGGAGAGCTTGCAGGACAAACAGAGTGTATTCCCCTGCTTGCAGGTCAGGTCCAAAAGGGTCCTCATGATTTTTGCTCTTTCATTTCAGGATCTAGTTTGTAATGGAACCAATGGTTTGGCAGGAATGGCATGAATCCTGGCACCAACTGGATAGCACTCATATGCCTTGAGATAATGTTTGCTGGGACTCACTGGCAGAAGTGTAACCCTGCACCAGGTTGTGAATGTCTGACTTAAGGAGTAACTCTCATCACCTACAGCAGCTACAGGTTTTCATATCTTCATTCTTAGAGCTTTACTCATTACAGTGCCTGCTGGTAGGGAGAAGCAGAAGAGCTCTAAGGTGTAGCACTAGGTTTGAGGGCTTCTTATAGCCAAAGTTTAGGACCTGATCCAGCTGGGTATACTATGGAAATCACTGTCACTGTACTTACCGTCCACTGATGCAGAAGGGCTGAGCTACATTGCTGCCGTTTAGGGAAAAGCATCTTGTTTCATTCAGAGGCAAGTAATCCCTTAGCGACTATTCTTGCTGAACATGTCAGTAGCTGGGGCAGGAGGTGTTGAATGTCCAACATGTTACACCTCACTTAAGTGCAGCACAGCACCAGGACCTCATCCATCTGTGTCCCAGGCACTCCACTTACCCTGTGCTGTGTTCAGCTGCACTGGCATACAGGGCTGGGAGCAGGAGATGCTGCAGCTGGGAGGGTTCAAGTACCTAAACTCTGCTGGACACCCAGCTGCAGACTGCAGCCTCTCCTATCACATAACATCCATGTCTTTTTCATATATGACCCTGAATAGCTCTCATGTTAGGAGAAAAAAAATTAGCAAGTGCTGATAAACTCATCTTCACTACAGGATGCATTTGTGAATAGAAAACAGGCTCCAAGGCACAGTGTCACTGCTGCTCCCAACAGCTCCTCAAAATGCATCTCAAAAAAAACCCCACCTGAAACTGCCTGAGTGCAGAAGACACTGTTCTCTTCTGCACATCTTTTTTTCCAGACCCCTCCTGGAACCCAGCTGCTTTGCTGAATCCCGAGTCAGGGACATGACACAGCAGCCCAGCACAAGCTGCTCTGTTTTCCACTGCAGTTAGCATAGGTGTTGTTTATATTATTTTAGAGTGACCTGGCTCCTCTGGGAAAAGCCCTTGTCTCCAATCCACTCAGAAAGACACAGCTGTTGCTTCTCTGCTTTTGGCATGAAGTGACCTTGAACATGGTTAGGATGGATGAGTCCAGGGTAAATGAGAGCCACTACCACCTAGGCACTAAAGAGCTGGAATCCTCCCCCAAAGTCCACACGTAAGTCTCAGTGGCCACGTCAAAGGCTCAAGGAGATGCTTTCAAAAAAAGCCACAAATTCCTCAGAGGTTGCCCAAAACTTGTGGATGGAAGTATAAAATGATCTCTCAACTGACCTACATGCAAAGATGTCATGGTTCAAGCCCAGCCGGCAACTTGGAACCACGCAGCCACTCGCTCACTCCCCCCCTTTTCCTTCCTCCCCCCGCTCCCGGAGGGATGGGGAGGAGAATCGAAGGAATGTAACTCCCACGAGTTGAGATAACAGCTCTCCAGTAACTAAGGTATAATACAAACCACTACTGCTACCAATAATAATGATAAGAGGAATAACAAGGGAAAAGGACACAACCGCTCACCACCCGCCGACCGATACCCAGCCCGACCCGAGCAGCGATCTGGGCCTTCCGGGTAACTCCCCCCAGTTTATATACTGGGCATGACGTGCTGTGGTATGGAATACCCCTTTGGCCAGTTTGGGTCAGGTGTCCTGTCTCTGCTTCCTCCTGGCTTCCCCTCCTCTCTGGCAAAGCATGAGACTGAGAAAGTCCTTGGTCAGAGTAAACATTACTGAGCAACAACTAAAAACATCGGTGTTATCAGCGTTGTTCCCAGACTGAAAGTCAAAAACACAGCACTGCACCAGCTGCTAAGAAGGAGAAAAAATGACTGCTGTAGCTGAACCCAGGGCAAAAGAATAAACACACAAGAGACAATTGGCAGGATCAAGGCACTCTGCACCCTCTCAGCCCAAATGCATGCTCTTAGGCTTTACAACTATGCAGCCAGCATGCTCCAGGAGCTACTTGCATCTTCAGACATATGTTAACATGCCTACAGCATATCTACACAAGCATCTGAATTCGGATAAACAGGGTGCTTTAGAAGCAGATCTCCAATTGTACCCATTTGCTGCAATTTGTTTCACATCACGAAGTGATCTTGAAGGATCCAAATTCCATTCAGATGAAACTAGACTGGAAGAGCAAGAGCACACCAAATGCACTCCAACCAGCAACATCCAATCCTAAGGGCTGGTCCCCCAAAGCAGAGCTAATCCAAAGTGAAACACCCCTGAAAATGCACATAGCACTGATGTTATACTCTCACCCCCATCTGACCTACTCTGCAGAGCCACTCCAGTTCACAGCTCGTTGACACCCTCAGTGCCACTTCAGCTACACTCTGCTCCCACCCATTTGACTGCTTTCACCTGTTTCTTTTGCCTGGTGCTTAGATGATCATCCTCAGAGACAATCCCTCAGCTTTTATTGCACACACAGTTGCAACAGCTATTCAAACAGGGCCCTTAGCTCTCCCTGCCTGAAATGTCTGAATAAAATGAAATTAATTCATTGCAGTTTTTACTGCTTCCAAACTTGTTTGCTACAGATGTTTCCCCCATTTCACCAGGAACCATTATACTCCAGTCTCAGTTGCACAAACCATTAACCCATTATGAATGGGCAATATTGGCCTATTTTGAAGAGGTGGTTCTAGTTCCTCTGCCACAATAAACAATAGCAGCAAAGCTGCTTGGCACTAACCACCTTCTGAGGGGCTATTCATATTCTGGTGTTTGTGCACACTGCATGGTTTACAACACTGATTTTACATTGTTTATTTTCTGTTCCTCTGCAGACAGTGGCATTGTTAAACAGCATGTGTCCGAGAGAATCCACCCTCTCCATGGGATCCCCTCCCAGCTATTACAGTGCTTCCCAGAAACCTACTGAGCCATGGAATAAACAAGTCTCAATGGGGGGAAGTGAGCCCGCACCCAAGAAGTGGAGTGCCATGAAGCCTCCATAGCAATGAAAGTAACTTGGCCTTGCATGAAACCTTCCTTTTGCCTAATGAAAACCCTGTGTTGTCACCCTTCCTAATGAGTCTCTCTTGTCCCTTGCAGGCAAAAGATGGAATAATGGACTTCTCTCTGACTTGTTCCAGTTTTGGTATGGGCATGAGGGAAGATGTTTTTCTCCTTCTGACCTATGAGCTTGGGCAGCCAAAGCGTTTCCCCTTGGACAGAAGGAGCAGAGATCAACCTCCAGTGCAGATGAGCCAGCAGGGGCAGGAGGGACAGCAGGATTCCTCCCAGCACTGAGAAGCCTTCACATACTCAGTTGGTTTGTTTTTCCTCACCCATGCAAAGTTAGACCAATTGCCAGATTTGGGAACAGGAAGAAATCTCCTCCAACTCATATTGCAGTGACCATTATGTAAATAACTTGTTCGTCTTTTTTTCCTTTTACTCCCTGCAGTTTGGGGTCTGGTACATCCTCAGTGTCATCTAGCCATTCCCTCCTGGCAAATACCCTAACAGCAGCACTGGGAAGCTTTTGCTGGCATTCTGCCTTGCATACATACACTCATCTTTAGTCATGGGATACAGAGAGATGCTCTGCAACATGTTATATTAGCAAAGATCAGGAAGACCCTGCTGGTCTAAACATCCCGCATGCAGTAAACTAAGATTACAATAACTTTGATTCATTGATTCGGGCAGTGCATCTCCTACTCACATTCCTAGTTCAGTTTTTTTCCTGGCTGGCAACAGATGTCCAACATTTCTGCTGCACAAGCGAATCACTAGCAGTTAACATGCATGCTCATTGTAGGACCTGCAGCTGGAAACCCACCTCTCTTCTGGGCCAGAACAGGTCTAGGCTGACAAGCAGTATCAATGATTATTCTCCCTATGGCATGACAGGCCAATATTCTCAAACACCCTTTGAACAGGAGGAGAAACACTCAGTCCTATCATCTGACCTTAGATTTGCTCTATTTTTATCAGCTTTGAACAGCACTTACCCATCTATCTGGGTCTTTCAACATTGTCATGTTTACAAGACATGCCCATTTTGCTCCTCTTCATAATTCATTCTCTCTACAGCTTAGCTAACATGCACAATCAAAGCAGAAGCCCTTCAGAAGCACTAAACCCAATACTAGGTTGCATAAAAATAATAGTTCCCATATGTCCTTATGAACACCACGCCAAACTGTATTTGTACTGTATTTACATTGTGTTAACATCTACCAAATTATCAAGCCAGCAGGAAAACATACACCCATTAACAATCCTAAACAAGGCTTATAGTCTGGGTGAGCATTTAACTTTTTTGCGTTTTTATTAAAGAGCAACACATATGAAAAAAAAAAGAAAATTTTAGCATAATCTTGGCCTGCAGTTTCATGTTACTTGCCAGAACTAGAACATCTGCATCCTTTGGTATCAGACTACTAGGGGACTTTGTTAATTCAGAGGCAGCTTGAGTCTCAGATGGGATTACCCCCAGGAGAGCTTCCTGTTCTCCTGACATTCACATGGTTCAAAAGAAGAGAATTTAAGCTACCATGACTAAATTCTTTCTCTCCTTTACACTTGAGCTTATTTTCAAGTGTACAGTTCTACAAAACGTGGAACCAGGTCCATTAATACAAGTCGAGGATCTGAAACTACGCTCTGGAAAGTTCCTTTCCTATCCAGGGATATTTCCTGGCCAGCAGCCTTCTGATTTTCCTTGGCCTGGGCTTCCTTTATGTTTAGTAGCTGACCAATCTTAAAGTTCATAAAAAGAGACCCTCACTAGTTTTTCAACTGAGAACCAAACCTGAAATTCCCTCTCTGGGGAGACACAGGAAGTTAGAAGTGCTAAACAGGTCACAGAAATGATCTTTTAAATGTCCCTCCCTAAAAGGAGCAGAGGAGAGACAAAGTAAGTTTTATACGGCCTGCCCATGGTCGTGAAGCCTCTTCCTGTAGACTGGCTTTTTAGGCACAAGGCCGGATCCTTCCTTTTAGTCTGTATAGGCAATAGTTCTCATTACTTATAGCTGTACACAGCAATCAGTAAGATTCATCTTAAGAAGTCTGTGAGATCTATCCAATATTACAGCAAACCAAAACACCTAGGCTAGATCTCAAACAGAGGCCAAAGTCAGGATACAGTAAGTTGCCTGTCCTTTAGAGGCAGGTGTTACAGCTTCACTGTGCTGGAGGTTCAGGAGAATTATGGTTACCCCTTGAGTATAAAAAGACATTCAGTAAGATTTGAGCAGTGAAGTGCATCAGTGCCCAGACCAGTCAGAGCTGAAAACTGGAGACCGTAACAAGGAGCAAACCTGAACCAGACCAGAGGCTGGGGACAAGCAACTCAGTGGGTCACACTAGACCCTGTTGCACAGACAACTTGCACAACCTCAACGCACTGATGTACAGGAGGGTTGCACCATGGGACCATTCAGGCAGGCTTTGATCAGAGACAATATTTCTCACTGTTTACTCATAAGTTATCACACTTTTAGCTCACTGGACATGGCAGCTTTCAGTCTGCTCTCTTCGCCTTGATCTCAATGGACAGGCAGAAGAGATAAAAGACCTTCTAAAGTGTTGCTCAACTGTCCACTAAACCTGTAACATGAGGATGGAGAAGTGGCCATATAGCTTGATTCCTCGTGCACTGAGTCTGTGTCATTGTGGACACATGAAAGTAAAAATTCAAATTAATTTGTCACAGTTACAGCTATTATAGCAGGCAGAACACAGTGATGTTTAGAATTCATCATACATGCCTTATAACTTTCTGCTTAATCTTCACATTTGAGACATGTCAGATCTAGAAGTAAAGGAACACAGATCACTACTTTCAGGCCAACAAAGTTAGTGTGGATCATTTTCAGATACTTAAGTTTTGAACTACACATGCATTTGGTAGACAATGCAAGTGAAAAGCTTTGTAATTAGGAACTTGGGTATAAAACCCCAGGGAGTTCCTGGTGGTCACATCCAACTCTGCAGGCAGCCATGTTTTACACAGCATTTTGGATCATCTCTTCAGGCAAGTTCATGGTCTTGAATTTCAAACAGGATTTTGAGATGGTGATACCAGTACTTTGCTCTTGTAGCAGCATGCATTGACGGTACAGGCTGAACTGAGGTTCTGGTTCAAGAAAGGATCTTGTTCATGAAGAAGGATTTAAACATGTCTTCAGTGTTAACGAAAAGAAAAAAGTTCATTTTGTCAGGAAACCTAATCTGCATCAAAACTTGTGGTTGTTTCATGCAACTTCAGGGCTGAACTGAAAAACCATATAAGAAGATGCCCTCCACTTACCCCAGCACCCTCCTCCCTTGTTTCTTTGAGGAACTCAGAATCTGATGGAAAAGGGTTGCCACAGGAGGAGCCAGTAGGACACACACATCCTGACAGCCCCTGGCATACAGGATGGACCAGCTGCATTTCTAAACCAATTCACTCATTCTGCAAGGGAGGAAGCAAGGCACAAGAATTTGCCTATGGTCCACAACTTATTTATAGCCACAACTGCAGTTAGAATTCAGGTTTTCCTGGCCGCTACGAAAGCACAGTCAGAGCTCCAGACATCTGTTTGAGGGTTAGGCAACCTCAATCTCTGCCAGATCCTAAACTTTAAAGAAAATAGGGTTGTTCTTTTTTCCTTCCCCTAAAACTCCTCTTGAGCCTAGATTTAAGTGCCTAACTGTAATATTTCCAAAATGTCTCAGTGATTTTGGAGCACAAGTCACAGTAGTTCACTGTGGTGAAGACTGACCACTGACCAACTCCTAGGATGGAAAAAATTTTGTCCACCATCATTCTGAAAGATGGTAAGGAAAGGTCTTATCTCCAGAGAGCCTCAGTACAGCCTTTGGAAAACATCTTAGTAATACTTTGTCATGCACAGCATCAATGCTGGAGTTGCTAGAGCTTATTCCTCTGGGATGTAAATTATTTTCCCCAAAGTGATATTTAAACTATATAGTCATTGTTTCTGAGCACAGTTCAAGACATTCTTTTTCCCTTAACATGTATGACTGCTCAACCTAAAGTTAAGAGCTGTGAGAACTCTGATCCACTTTTCATAAATGAGCTGAACTGTACGTGAAAGAACATAATAAATTCATCTTGAAGTCAGGGAATGTCCACTACCTAAGAATTTACCTGTGTCTTTTATGATGAACATATTAATATTGGAGTGAGTCCAGTTTTCTTAACATGTACCCCATTGCCCTGAAGTGGTCCTTCCTACACCATCTGCCAAAAAAGGAAAAAAACAACACTGTCTTCCCAGAGCATTGGTGGGATCTTTCAGCTGAAAGGGCCAATGGAGGGGTTGTAAAATGCTGGCATTTTATTTCAGTGTAGAAAAGAAGTCCCATCCCTCCACCTTCCACAAAAGCTTTGGGAAATGCTTCAAGACCAGTATTTGCTGCTAGCAGAAGCCTTACACTACATAACCTCCCAGGGGAAGTCTTACAAGAGGAAAGTTTGTCCAAGACAAAGATCTCTTCCAACCAGCTGGAAAACAACATGACTTCATTAATCTACTCAAGATAGTGGGAATTTTGCAGAGCTATGCTACAGATTCGTGCAATACCTTGTATTACAGATCACTGGTCTCCAAAGGCAATGCGAAAGAAGGGGTGGGTGGGAGAGGCAGCCTGCAATGGAGACTTCTATTTGCTGGTCTTGCACCTGGTTCCGCTATTAGAGTAGCACAGGGGAGCCTGGGACTCCGCAGCATTATATATATGCTGTCTCCAGGGATGAGTGAGCAGCCAGCTGCTTGGTTTGCCACTGTCCATACGCATCTCCTCCATTCAGAGTGGTGCAGGTGAAAGTTCCTGTTATTCTCTCACTATTCATCACAGGCAGCATCTGCCAGCCCTAACTAGTCACGCTCAAGCACACAGAGGCGGGCCCTGCCCAAAGCAGGTCACAGCCCCAATGACAGAGAAAGTTGACACGAGTTGCCCAGTGTCCCACACTCATTCAAAGTCAAGAACAGAGCCCAGAATCCCTTCTTTGCAGCCAAATCACTCATCCCCTTCACACTTGCTATCACCAACTGGGGGTGAAAATGGACTTGCACCTGAACATGTTTGCACATCAAAACAGAGCTAACTTTTTCCTCCTTAGCACAATTCTTGCCTAGATCTCTACTGAACAGAACAAACTCCATGACCTCCAAGAACCATGGAAAAGAGAAGCCCAGCTAATGAGCTGTCTGTTCAGTAAAGAAAAGGCCTTAGCACCTCTGGGATAAAGAAAATAAAAAAAAAAAAGAAAAGAAAAAATGGTGTGAAGCATAAAAATAAATGGTTACAGAAGACCAGCTTGGCAAGGACCCATGCCAGTTGAGCAGCTCTCACATCTGGGAGCCACGAGTGTCTCAGATCATGGGCTCCCAGACATGCACTCAACACCACAAACAAAGCATAATGCAAAGGGCAAGGTGGGGGCAAGGCTGTTGGCAGCATCCAAACATGTGCTGACAGAGGGGGCCAGGGATCCAAGCCAGTCAGAGAGGACAGCCAGTTTTCACTCAGCTGGCAGGTAGGGAGCTATCTCACAGCACATCATCCACTTCTATCAGGGCTTCAGTTCCTCCATTAGCACAGCCAGGGTTGCTGTGAGGAGTCAGTAGTGACCATCAGTTACTATACCAAAGTTTCTCTCCTCAACCTACTAAACCACAGAGCTAGAAGTACTACAGCATAAATTCCCTACCCTCCACCACCTTGAAAAAGAAGTAGGAAGAGATGTCATCATCAGTATTGCCTTTGTTGCCAAGTTGAAATTTGCCATGGCCCATTCCTTGCTCCTCACCAAGAACATCCTTGAAACAGATGACTGAACAGACAGAGCCAGGACCTGGCATAAGAGAGGGGTTAGCACAGCCATGGGCCCTCTTGAAAGGCAGTGTGTAGCCATCAGGAATAGAAACTATAGGCATTTTACTTTCCACACATACAAACACCATGCTAGAAAATTCTCTGGAAAGAGAGAAAAAAAGTCCCTAGCTTTTTGTGCTCCTTAAGAACTGCCAATATTTCCCAGCTAGAAAAAGGTAAGTGGAGGGTCAGTAAAACACCAAGAACTCCCTAGTAACTTGAATGACAGATATACATTTTGGCACACAAGTTGCCTCTCCAGACAGCTTCTACAAGGACTAAACAGCTTAAGAAGCATGGGAAGACCAAGAAAATTTCAAGTTGCAATGAACTATGCTGCTCTGAATAGGTCAAGCTTTTCGAGCCCTGCCTACCACCATTACCCCTAACTTTGGCTTTGCCTGCAGCCTATCTCTGGAACTTTCCATCACGCGGCTCATTTACCTGTGAGGGAAGGTGTCTTTGTGATCAGATGCTAGTTTAGAGTTCAGACAGACTGGGTTCAGGTCCCATCCCGGCCCACCACTTGGTCCGCATGGTCATCCCACACCTTCACTTGTATATGCAGGCAGCAAATACATTAGCGATCTACGCCTTTGTGGCTCAGTTATGACAAGAGCCATTAAAAACAAAAGCTATGAATGCATTAGAGTCTGTAAATCTCTCCCTTCCTCCCCATTCTGCCCTAGGCTTGTGTTTTGTTTTGTCTTGTCCCCCCTCTTTCCTGGGAAATGTGATGAAGGAGGGTGGAGTGGTTCGAGCTATGTGCAAATATTCAGACAGTCTCTTAGCAATAAATGGATCTCAGTCAGTTCTATTATCTGTCTGGCTGTGGCTCCTATTATCTGCTGTGAATTGTAGCAGCGATCTCTGGAACAGCATTCAGGCACCATCATTACTAACTTCCACACCCTCCAAAGACCACACTGTAACAAGGCATGCTGGATAATACTTGCCATTAGAAGAGGGAACATAAAGGATTCAAGCTATGACTAACACAGTAAAAGGCTCCACATGGGGCATTACATTCATTGACCCTGGTTTGTTGTTAAAGAAAATTCTAGGTTTGAAACCTAGACCTGCATTTCATACAGCGTATCAGCTGATCTAC
Source organism: Nestor notabilis (assembly GCF_000696875.1). Classification (NCBI taxonomy): domain Eukaryota; kingdom Metazoa; phylum Chordata; class Aves; order Psittaciformes; family Psittacidae; genus Nestor; species Nestor notabilis. Next base: position 13,830 of record NW_009921201.1, on the reverse strand, counting down.
ACAAAAAGCTGATTTCATCCTTTTTGTGCTCAGTCCCCCCACCACAACCCTAAACCTTCATGGGTGACTGCAGCTGGAGAGCAGGGAAAGCACAGCACAGGTCTGCCTGCAGTTTACAGTCTCCAAATACGGACCATAAGCACAAAGCGGCAAGCTTGTTGTGCCCGATAAAGCGCCTGGGAGCCCGCACTGCACCGCAAATAGGGACGCTGCAGGGAGCATCTAGCAATTCAGGGCTGAAAGCCTCTGAAGCAGCACTCAAATGGCTCCTTGTTAGGAACAAGAATTTTAAGATCCAAACCCACATCTGACTTCTTCGTGTTTTTCACAAGCCCTCCAGTTTATTTGGGGCCCATCTGCAAAGCCTACATTGAAATCTAATATCATTCCCCAGGGTAGGATGAGGGTTTTAAGAGAAAACTGCTTAGGTCTCTCTCCCATAGCCAGCAAGGCAAGGCCACAAACATTAGCTCCACCAAAGCTCATTTTCTTACGGGTTTCTACCTGGCAATGGTTTGGTTTCAGACTCCCAGGCACAGAAGCTTTGAACAGAGGCTTTCCTGAAACTGGGACATTGCAGAAGCCACCTTCTCCTGCACAGCTTCTCCGATGCTTTTCTCACTTGGATACCTATTTCATAGCAGGTCTTAACATCTGACTATTACCATGCATTCAGCATGGCTGAAAGATTAGTCATCAACCTAAAAAGTTATTAGGAAACACTTGATACTATGATTGCTTTCCTGTGGAATGAAGAAAAGGGAAGACATGGGGGAGGGAAGATGGGTGAACCCTTGCACTCACAGTCAGGAAGGCTTTTCCAGCAAAGCACAGCTCTCCCTGGGAACCTAAGCCCCCAGGAGAGCACCCAACATCCCATCTTAGCCCAGATGCTCCCACGGCTGATAGCCCAGAGGCAGCTGGCAGGGACTGCCTTAAATAGAGCTGCTGCTCCCTGCAGCCATCTCTCCGGGCAGCACCACCCATGGCTAATGCAGTCCAGATGAAAGTAATTTCTCATCCAGCAATTACTCACAGGCCTCAGCTGGGAAACACAGCCGGGTGCTTCTCTCCAAATGCCCATAGGTATTTGGGTGCAGGAGCAGGGCTGGTTTCCTGTGTAGGACAGCATGGGGATGGGGTGAGCAGCCAGCTCTGAAGTGCTGAGTCACAGGCTGTAAAGCCTAAGGAAGGGTTGGGGCTGAGGGAAGGAGCATGAGGGATGAGCACCACAGGATCCACACAGGTCAGGGACTTACAGATGCTACGACCAGCAACATCTTTTATTACGTCTGTATGTCCCAGTGAGGAATTGCTTAGGCTAAGTGGCCCAGTGCTGTTGTCCTGCATCCTCAGATGGTTTCTGGCCACCCTCTGTTCTTGGTACCACTCTTATGCAGAATCCTGGTAGCTCCTCAGCTCTGCAGTGTGATGTGCAAATGTGGCCTGGGGACAGCAAATGGCACTGGAAGAAGGGAAGAGTTACAGTGGGAAGATATGGGGGGAAAAGTGGGAGCTTTCAAAGAGGCTATACCACAAGAGATTGACCACAGTCACAAAAAGTGTGAACAGAATATTACACTTCTTCATTTCCATTTTCACACTATGCACAGTCCAACTCAAAAGCCAGAGCGGAAGCAGAAATAACCTGTTGAAAAACAAGAACCAACAGCCTGGAAAAACATGGCATCTCCTTAGGCAAGATTCTTTGTGAGACGGAGCACAGCCATTGTATCTACCCACTCAACCCCACTGCCCCACAGCTGAAAAGGCATTTGCTGGGAAGGGGCTGCTGCTGGCTAATAGCCCTCATGCCCACAGCAGGACTGGCTGTAGCTGGCAGTCTAAAAGCTGCATTTTAAGTGGCTTTCTGGCAGGCAGTGCAGACATTTGCAGAAGATGTTTTGAGAAGACAAAAATAAAAGACTCCCCCCCATTTTTATGGTAATAAAAACATATTTCATTTGTATACCATTTATATGCTTCATAAAAATGCTAATTACTCTCCAAACAGAGCAGAAACAGAGCAATTTTTTGCATCCCACCCTTCCCCCTGTACTACCCTTTATATTTTTATGACGCAGCATTTATTTAAGTCGGAATTGTGCCCAACTCGTTCTGCCTTTTGCACGGCGTATCCTCCCCTCTCTTCCCACTCGTAAAAAAAATAAATAATAACTTTCAAATTTATTTCAGTGGAAATCTGGAAAAACATTATGAGGAAAAAAAAAGCTTCCAAACATAAAGCACACAAGGACTCCAACGCTGCCCCTCCGTCCCCTTCCACAAGTTCTTCCTTTGGTGCATACATTTTTCCAAGGTCACCTCGGAGGCTTTTCCTAGTTGGCTATTAAAACAAAAAAAAAAGCCTGCCCCAAGAAACGCATGAAGCCATTACTGTGGCTTGGACTGGTTCCCTGTGTACGGATGCCACGGGAGAAGAAGCGGGGTGGGGGGGGACCTGATATTTTTCCAAGACTTCTTCTGTCACCAGAGGAGGAGGATGAAGATGGAGTGATGAGTGAGGTTCCATTTGTCCAGCAGCATGAGTCACTCAGCAGCAGTTTCCGATACACAATTATTTTTTTTACTTTTTTCTTTCCATTACAGAATTTGGTGTCATTTATTCCTTCCTCCTCCTCAAGAAAAGGGGAAAAAAAAATCCCGCTACCGTTATGTCTAATTTATTCTGGTAACTTGTTTGAGGACCCACCAAACATGGTGGGGGAAGGGTGATTTGAAACACAATCCAAAATATAATAGGCTCTGGAAGCTTTTAGCGAGACTCCTTTAAGGCTTTGCCAAACCTTAAAGAAGGAAAATACTTCCACTAAATCCCTCCCACCATGAATGGGATCCTGTATGTCTGAGGCTTTTTATTGGCTGGGTGGTTCTGGGTTGCTGGGGTTGTTGTTTTTTTCTTGGGTTTGGTTTTTTTTATATCAAAGATGTTACTCTTTCAAACAGGGTCTGTGCTCTGCGGCTTTTCAGCAGGCAGCAAATTCTTGCTCCTTGGGCATGCAGTGATCTGACACAGCCCTCCCCCACGCTGGGTTGGGTTCTCATGGTAAGATCTGGCTCCTGGAGCTTGAGCTGTTGTTTTTTTCTGGAAGCTGTCTTTTCCCCCTTCACCCTTTAAAAGCAAAACTAAACAGAACTAAGCCCTTAAAAACTAAACCAAAACAAACAAAACAAAAAAGACAAGCCTCGCAGGGCCCAGAATTCCAGCCTGGCCTCCCCGCTCCTGAAATATCCCCATCATTCACTGGCAAAAGGTGGTGCTGCCTGCACAACCTCCACCAGCTCCTCTCTAGCCAGCCAGCACCAGGAGGTGAGGCAGCAGAAGGCTTCATCAGTGGGCAGAGGACATGCACCAGACACCACTGTCATAGTCAAGACGGCCCAATCAGTGGTTTTATGAGCACCATATGGACAGAGATGACCATGTAACGTATTATCTACCCCAAAGTAACCCCATTTGGTCATGTTCCAGGTCTCAAACCAAGCAAACCCAAGCTGCCCCACTGCTGAGACTCCTCATGTAACTTCCAATGAAGTTGGACCAGACTTTAAGGGATGACATTACCTATCCCAGTGCTAAACCAGTCCCCTGCATTGGCAGGAAGCAAGAATGATTTCAGGGTTCATCTATTTATTTATTTTGATGAAAGAGTATTTCAGGGCACTCTGGATAATAAGATACTGTATCTTATCTAGAGCAGGACATCTTGCTGGCCTGTCTTTCCTTCCAGCTACGCTTATATCCAGGTGTGGAAATGCATATCACTTTCTTGCACCGAATGGCACTAGCTCAGCCTCACAGCCTGTGCAGTTTTTTATCCTGATTGTTTATTCTTTCAGATGCCTCATTTAGCTTCTGTTCCTCTGTCCAAGCCTCAGCCTCAGCTCCACCAGTCCACTCTGTGCAGAGAGGATAAACAGGAAAACTCAGCAGCAGGGGAAGGCAGTGCTCTATAAGAGCGGCAGTCTCCTTCCTGACTTCAAAAGGCACAGGGAAAAGGCTGCAGGGAAAATGGCTGGAAGTTTGGTTGGTGTTAGAAGTTTTGTCTGAATCCAGGCATACACTGGAGCCAAAGAAGGGACCTTTCTCCATTGACTAGGAGGTCAGGGACCTCAGGGCATCCTGCTCACAGCAGCCTCATTTTTCATGTCATGAGCAGCTTCTCTTCTACATTTCAACTTCTTCTGTAGTATAATCTCACCCAAAACTGGTAAGGCTCATCCTTGTACCAGTGGCCCTTCTTCTAACACAGACTGGAAAGTCAGATAGGAACTCTGGCACCCTGACAGTGTTTACTGATTAATTAATATGCTTCTCATAAGGGACAGCTGCAGTTCAAATAGTTTATTGCTGTTTCTCCTCCTTCTCCCAGAGGAGCATGTGCTCTTGGACAGCACTGGCAGCTATGTTGTACTGGCTGCAGCAGAAGGAATCTGGCTGTAGCCAAACCTTTCCTATCTGGGTGCTGGGTGACTCTGGAGAGCATGGCCTTTCGCCTGTCCAGCTCACAGAGTGGCTCAGGTTGCTGTGTGTTGCCAGCAGGACTTTGTGCCATGTGCCACGCCAACCACTGACTCGCTGTTTTCTGCTTGGCCGCCAACTGTTTTAACAGTTGGTTATTCCGGGCCCTAAAGCAATACCGGAGACCCCATGAGAAATACTCCCCCTCAGTTCTGATTTCCTGTTTACAATGACGTTTTGGGATGTACTTCCAAGCCAGTGTTTAATCCTTTTACTCTGCCACATTGATTTCGAATCATTCTAGTTTAAGTGTTATGAGTACCAAGACAATTATTTTTCATGAGTCTCAAACCACAAGTATCTTTATTGACCTTCTTTTTAATTTCATCACAAATAATCCCAAGTTTAGCTTGACAGGATCCATCTTCCACAAGGTACCAGAGGCCTTCTCATTAAGAACCAGCCTCATGAAAGCAGTTATTTAATGGGATTTCAAGCCAGCTCTGACAGGAATAGGTTCAGACCTCCTACCCCACAGTAAAAAAGGCTCCAGGAACACAACACAAACTGCTCTGGAAGAAAACTGTGCTCATCCAGCTTTACATTTCTTATGCATTAGGTTTCAGGAGCTGCCAAAACATGACTGGCATTTCCCAACACACACAAACATTATTTATTGAAGGAAATTGGAGTCCCTTCCCTGAATAGCCAGTAGGTCCTTGGTATAAATAGAGCACAACCCAAGCGAAATCCAGAGCATGGAAGTATCGGGACTCCAAGCACTACCACATCCACCTTCAGGTTTGTAGCTATTTGTGGCTCAAGACAAGTTCAGTGCAAACTGAATGGCCAGTTCTCTACACACAAGAATACCATGGGTTTTTCTGTAAAGGCAGCTTGCGGCAGAAAGCTCAATGTATTTTTCTTCCCCATTTGATCCAAAGCTCCAGCATGACCCATCAGAATTTGTTTTTTGAATCTGTGGAGGAACCCAATTTAAACATTGTAAGTTAAAGGGAAGAAAAAGAAACCAACCTCACATAAGGTTTTGTGTGCCAAACCTCACCATATAGACATGTGCAATTATGGAACTTCCTGAAATATATTTTTGCTAGAAAGAAAAATGGATAAAGATTACACGGGACTCTGAAGAGCCTCATGAAAACATGCAAGATCATAACCAAATGAGCCACTGAGTGGGGAAAGAAAACCACAGTGCCCAGTTGCAGGTGGCAGTTGAAGTCCGAGCTCTCAAATATGTATGACAAAGAAGGTATCCACATGCAGTGTGTGCCACCATGGTTTTTTAAGCACTGATTATACCTGGAGGCAGCAGGGTACATGTGCCTTGCTGCAGATTTGGTGTTACTGGCATGAACAAGCTCATTCATTCCCAGGTTAAAAAATACACTTTTTTACAGCATCATGTTCTAATCTAAACTTCCCCAGACTCCTCCTAAAATGTCAGCACTTCTGGTCAACTGCTCAGTATCACCCAGAGAGAGCTGGAACCTCTCCCAGCATAAGTGCCCACATCTCACCCCCTGCAGAGCCCTGGGACAGGCCGAGTTTCTTCAGCCTTCACTGAGTTCCAATGTGCTCACTCATACAGTTGTTTGTGACCTTTTTTAAGAATTTTTTTTTTCCCTGATCCTCATGAACCCTAATTATGAATCCAAGGTCATTATCAGCGATGTCAATTATACAATGGCTGAGCAGCTGCTCCCCCTGTTGCTGGCCTAATAGTGCCATGTTGAAGTAGACAGCAGAATTTCTTGTGCCATTTAAAATTTGCTATATCATGGGTTTCCTTTCAATTGCAAAAGCAGAAAAACAGCTTGAGTACTTTTCCTCCTACATCTTTACTTCAAGCTGCTTTTACAGTCCTCAGTACATCTTTCAGCATCTCCTGCCTTAAATACATACCCCAAGAGGAATAAAGGGGAATTTAAAAAGAACAATTTTTCCCAGATGGTACCGAAAGTCATCTACAAACACGAAGATAGGAACTGCTTTAAAATAAACTCTATTGGAGCTTTTTGGTTGTTGGAGTATAGGGCATGTGGCCATTCACATGTTATGAAGTGCTGTACTGGGTACTAAAAAACAGCTACTTCAGGATGAGAACTCAGAGGCAGCTAGTAAGTGCACAGTACCAACAGATACTTCGGGTGCAAGTAACAGAGCAGTATTTAGCACGCAACTGAAATGAAAAGGGGCATATCTTCGCCTTGATATATTTTATAACTGTTTAGATAACTAGAGGGAGGTAGCCCCAACAGCAAACTATCACAGTTATCAGTGATTTCCTCTTCTGTGTGCGGGGTGAGGAGTGTTGTGTGCCACATCCCACCCATGTAGGAAGTGTTAACAAGCACTCCTTTTTTCACGGCAGGCATATAGCTAGCAAATATCAAGAGACCTAACTCTTTGCCTTTCACATCTTTCACTTATTTTTTCCTACTTTATCACAAAATATGAAAGAAGGTAGCTGAATTCACGAGGGGTGACCTCCTCAGTAACTTCCCTTGCAAGGTGACAAACACCAGCACTGCTGGGAAACATCCATTTGCCAAATCTAAAGTCTGGCTTTAGAAGGAATCTGCTTCTGTGACTCCTTTATACAAAGCGATGTGTCCTGGGTTCAAACACAATGCTAATTTGATGTTGTACAGAGGAACTCAGCTTTCTTTTAGTTGGTACATCAAATGTTCATAAATGGGTATCTCTTTTACTGAAGAGCTACTGGTCTCGTCTTCCCCATAGCCTTACTTCCCATTCCCAATTTCCACCTTGCAAAGTTCCTTCTGGGGCATGAGACTGAAGTTGGGCTCTTCCTCACAAAGTATTATCCCCAGCAAGGAGAACCATGGGCCAGTATATCATCTTGTTGATGCTTGCACAATCCTATCTCTGTGCCTGTCTTTGCTGTGTCCCCTCTTACTGTACTAATGAGGATAGAAAGCAAATTAAGAAACCTTGCCATTGTCAGTGCAGCCAGCAGCTATGACTCAGAATACAGAGACGCTGCAGATCTAGTAAGATGGAAGTTTTTCTCTCCATACACATGATTTTTTTTATTGTTTTCTAAATAAAAATAACCATATTAGAGAGTAGAAAAACTTCAAAGAATTTTACTATTTCTCAAAATTACTATACGATTAAGGATTTCTACTGCAACCACTTTTTCAGCTAGCTCCAGTGACAGATGAGGTTCTCCATACTGCCAGTTCTGTATGGTCTAAGCAGCTCCAGAAGCTTCAACACCTCCCCAAAGCCCTTAGGGTTTGCACATCTGGGCTTTAACCATGCGAGATCCAGAACTCTCAATGTCTTCAGACTTTGCAAACTTCCTGCTTAGGCCAGGGGGTTGCTGTCAAAATAGACTTCTTTACTGAGTGACTCAGTGCTGCTTTCAGTCCTTGCCAGGAGCCAAGTAGAGAGGCATGAGGAAAACAAACAGAAGTTACTGAAGCATTTCAGACTTTTCAGAAAAGTTTGGTTCAGCTTTAATTCCAGTAAAGCTCAGGGAAGGATGAAGAAGAAAAATATTTCCTAATCAAATTCCCCATGCAAAGGCTCTTAGTAGACAAGCAAGTGTAAATTCTACAACAGTTTTGCACTCCTGGTCAGGACCTGCAAGGTTTCACATATGGACAATGGGAAGGACAATGCACATACAGAACACATGGAAAAACACCCTGTAGACAGCAGCACAAGTTTTGTCCTCAGCAGTATTCCCACAGCCAACAGACTTCCCTGGAATTGCATAAGTATTTCAGGGCAGAATTCAGCCTTTTTTTTGTTGTTGTTTTTGAAGGGCTATAATCACTTCATGGAAGAGTCTGGCAGACACCAAAGGCTGCACGCACACAAGCATGCTTGCTGGGAACTCTCCCCCAGGAATGCTCAGCTTGGATCCAGTCAACTTTTCATATAAATCAAACAGTAGAATACCAGTTCTGAAAACAAAATAGTCCAAACATATTTAAGTGTGAAAAACAAAGCTAAATTTGCCTAAAGTCAGAAAAAAATGTTAAACCCCGGACATGATCACAAAATACTTCCATGACAAAGCCCATTTTGGATCTGTATTCACTCACTCCTTTGTAGGTTGTTTGTGATTAACATCAGTTTGACACTGGGGAAAGGGAACCATTAGATATATCATCAGCATCTTCCCTCGTGCCTCCCCAGGAAGTACCCAGAAAAAGTACCATAGCTCGAGGTAGGAGAGCAAAGCAACAACATAGTCACCCCCCCAAGCTTGTGATAATGCCACAATGGAAAATAGTATGACAAAAATTTTGATACGCCATGTAAAAAATTAATCTAACAATCTGGGCCAAGGAACACTGAAATATCTTCCTTATGACAAGACAGTTACTTTATAACATTGCTGAACGACAGAGGGAAGTTCAAGCCCCTGAGAGTACTGCTTCAATGATATTATTTTAACTTTAACCTTTTAAAATTTCTTTTAAATATAACTGCCTGCTTCATGGGGTTTGTGATGCTGTGGTTTGGAATAATTCAGCCAGCCCACTATTTATTTTTAAACCATGCATTTGATATACGTGTACACACACAGACTAAAATCCACCTAATGAGAATTCCTTAGTCTTTAAAATTACCAAGAAAGCTACACAACCATACATGGAGCTCTAGCCTACAAACCCAGCAAGGACACAGGCTTTGCAGATGGACCCAGCTACAGCAGCTACAGGCACAGACGATCCCAGGGTCCAGACATCTTCTCAGCGCACCTCCTCCCATCAAGCCACCAACACTGCAACACCACTTCACACACGCAGCTGCAAGAGGAAGGGTGGCCATTGCCCTCCACAGATGTATCTAGATCAATAGCCTATCTGCAGGCTGGTTAATCCTAACAGACAGTAAATAGTGATAACATAGCTTAATAGGAAGCTGATGTCTTTAAACACAGCTGTGCACAGGGCCTTTCTGAATTTCAGCAGTACAGCAAATCTCAGGTGCTGTTTTGTTCCATCTTTACAGTTATTCAGAGCAAAAGAAACATTTATTTTCCCCCCATAATTAAAAAATTGAAACCCTTTCATTATTCAAACTAATTAATGAAGCACTTTGTAAATTTTCTGGAAAATCCGCACCACATGCAAAGTCCAAAGGCTACAGATTTAAGGAAATCATTAGACTATCTTCCTTATGCAGGACAAGAGGAGTTAACTCTGGCTTTTTACACCAAATAGAGCCTCTGATTCATCACTGCACCAACTAGTACAGTAAGACCAATTTAGGCAGTTTCTAAAGGACTACAAAACCCAAACCAAATAGTCAGCAGAATTAGACCAAAAACCTTTGCTTCAGGTGGAGGGATTCTGACCCAGCCATAAAACAGCAATAGCAGGTTCTTCACTCAGTGTTTGTAAAGTCACACTCCCCTCATCAAACTTACTGGAGATCAGAAGACAACTTCAATGCATTCTCCCAATTAAGTAGCTCATTTGGATCTAATACGACATTTATTGACTCCTGGGCCTGTATTGATTCTGAATAGGCTACAGCTATGGTTTAGTAAATGCCTTGGAGATAAATCAGCATGCAGGTAATAAACTGCAGATCACATAAGCAAACATTACTTAATTATATTCCTATTAATATATTGAGTCTGTAATGAATTTTTGAGGCATTTAATTATCAATTTGACAAGATAATCTAGGGGTAGTTAATGATGTAAATTGTTAAAAAATACAGACACTTAATAAGTCTCCTAACTGACACTGAATTAACTTGCCTTAGCTGTCTGGTTAAATAGACAGCAGTTAATTACAGAGTGCTTAAACAGTCTCACAATTTTAATATATGACTCTTTTTGCTGTGCAGTAACCATACAGCAGGAGACATGGGTTTTTCTCCATGTATTTCCTTCAGATGGCTGAATTATTCGCTGTTGCAACCACTTTGTCTTCAGTAAGATTCAGCAGTTAGGCTTTTATTATTTACAAATGCAATGGACCACTTCCTCTCTTTATGATCAAAAATCATTGTGTGTTTTAGTCCCTGCAGGATTAACAACAAAAGGGGAATTTTATTTCCAACAAAAAGGGTAATGCTTTGGAAACAGAAGTGGTCACTGTGAAACTCCAAGTGGTCCCTAGACAGGCAGAGGTATACCTGCTAAACATCCGGGCTGGCCATGGATGTCTGAATATTGCTGTCTAGATATTCATGTATATCCAAGAAATGCTTTACCCAGTGCTGAAGTGTAGCTCCTTATTTGGATAAAATCTGACACTTCACTTCAACAACTGGTTCAGCACTGACTCATACAAAGATGATCACTTGCCATAGAGTTCTGGGTGCATAAAAAAAACAAAAAAGGGCAAACGAGCCAGCAAAGGCAGCACCAGAGAAAAAGCATTAACAGTTTGTCCCAGAGGTTAACAAATAAGGGTAACATACATTAATAGCTGTGACACCTTCTCTAGGAAAAGCCTCAGGCTGCAGGAAGTGCAGCTTCCTCAAGCTGGAGAAGTCTTGGCAGTAGTTGGTTTGAAATGTAAAACACTGCTGATAATCCCTGGTTGTGCATGAATAAAACATTGCAGATCCTTAATCAGCTGGAGAAAAAGCATGCAGGTCCTTTAGGAAAAAGATATTTCAGGAAGTAGAAGCAATGTTTTTTTGACTCCAGGAGTTCAGAGGCCCCAAGTCATCAGACTCTCCTATCATTAGCTTAAAGAGAAATTTTCAAGTGCTGGTTCTTTTAATTTATTTACTTCGGGGATCCTTAAAGGATCAAGCTTTTTTTTTTTTTTTATTTTTCTTTTTCATTCAGTAATTATGCAGCCTAAAAGCACTTTCTCCAAAAATAAATAAAAACATTCATGCAATAGCACAAATCCAGGAAGAAGGGCTTTAAAAAGCCACCAAATGTTATGAGAGTGAAAAAGTTAAGTGGAAACCTCAGGGACCCTAACTCAGCCAGGCATTTGCATGACAGTGCAATGACACCAGTAACATCATTCTGCTCTTAAGAGTCACTAGCAGCTGTGGTGGCGTTAAGTAGCAGGGTTAGCGGGCAGAGTCCTTCCATTACAGCTTCCTTAAAGTACAAATGCAGGAGAGACAAATTTTCAGTCTGGGATGGAAGAAGTCACCATGAAATCTGTCTGTAGCTGCTTTATTTAAGTCATACCATGCTCTTCAGAGCAAGGTCAAGAAAGACTTAACAGGGTTGCTGCAAGGCACAGTTCTCACGTTATCATTCTCCACCTTCACCCAGAGGAGAGGAAAAGGTTTCTGCCACCTCTGGTTTGCTGTCTGGGCTGAGGGCAACTTGGACACCTGAGGAGGCTCTGTTGGCTGCTGAGGATAGCCCCATCTTCAGCTTGAGCAGATCTGTTCTGCCTAAGAAAGGCCTGAAAAGCCACAGGGAGTCCTTACCACTTCCGAAGAATTGCTTGGTACATGTTTATCGATGACACAGAGGGACGGAAAGGACCATGTATTTAAAACCCAGGTGCTCCCAGGTCTTGTCCCCTTGCTCAGCTCCCCCAGGCACAGCACTGATTTCTCACCCACTGAGCAGTGACCTCCCTTCAAGAGGTACCTGGTCATTTTAGGGCAAATCATGGTAAGACCAGCATCTACACTGATGGTCTCCTCAGAGAGAGAGAGAGTATCTGAGGCTGGAAAGCATGCACAGCTCTTCAGCTTGTGGTGCAGCTGGGACCATGGCTGATGCACAGACCATTCCCTCAACAGGGCAAAGAGGGGAAATAGATTTGAGTTTAACCCCTTGCTTACTGAAAGAGAAGGTAGTGGTCTCCCCCATGCTGACACCAAGCCAGCCAAGGTTATCGGCAGGGCTGTGTTCTGCAGGATACTTGCTTATGCCCAGTTGTTTTGGGCATGCCATTAGAGAAAGCATTTTGCCAGAGATATCAGATTTACCACCAGCTCCACATGTAGAACTCAGCACATGCATCATCAATGTGCTGTGGTGTTTTTCAAAAGCCACTCTTGGTCCCAGCACCCCTTGGGATGTCTAGAAACAGGCTCTCACTGCATGCCAAAAAGCACAAGTATGGCTTATGATGTTTCTGGGCTGGCTGGCTGGTGATGGAGTTGTTGGTCATGGCACACAGCTGTGGTGTCGCCTGGGAGATCAGCTCACAGCAAGGGCCCTCTCAGGATCCTTGGCCAGTGCTGCTGTGGTCTAAGGCCATCTGAAAGCCATTGTCCTGCTCTCCAAGACCTCTCCTATCCCCACAGGCTCTTTCTCTGTGATTTCTGCTCAGAGTGGGTAAGATTGTCCCATTGCCCCAGAGCAGGCAGCTGCCTTGCCCTGCCAGGGCTGCAGAGGTGGGCTGTGGGTGCCACGAGCCCTTCACCTCTTCTCCCCAGCACAAGTGAGTGCTCCGGCTCTGCACATCCCTCCTCCTGCCACAGATGGTTGCCGGGGTTTTTCTCTGGCTGCTGCTTTTGGGCCCAGCTGCAGGAGAGCTCTGCTCCAACACAGGCTCAGCTGGGCTAGCACAATGGGAAAACAAAGGCCCACTCGCTGGGGATCTAAGCCTTTTCAGCCCTGTTTCCTTTTCCAATGCTTTCATTTCCTCTGAGTGAAATGCTGCTGAAAGGAGGACAGTGTCGCTGTGGTTGCTGCCATAGGCATGGAGGCTTGGATGTCACTAGCTGCTTCTTACAGCTGGGTCAGTGATTTCAAAGGGGCCTTACTCAGGTCCTCCCTTCAAGACAGTATTTCTTCTAAAAAGGCTTGCACAGGTGATCGGTAGAAACCTGAGAACACTCTACCTTAGAAGCAGCTGGCTTTGCCTGACCTTATTCTTAAGCAGATCCCAACAGAGGTGCTGGACATCCCAGAGACAGTGCGGGCAAGACAGAGCCTAGTAAGGGCTTTTCGATTTCTGGCATTTGCTCCGCAGTTTTCGAGGCACCTAGAAAACCTAAAGAGGCATTTAGGGAAGTTGGGAAGAACTGAAGTAGCTTGTGCTTTGGTAATTACGGCATGGGGTAGGAAAGCAAGGAGGGAATGAACGTGGCTTGATGTACAGTATGGCTTTACTGCTGCTGCCTGTGACTCTGGGGAGCTAGGGGAACTTCCTGTGTTGGAGGAGGTTGCATTAATTTAAAAGATTTTTGGCAGGCAACAAAGATATCCTTGCTGGGTAAAGGAGAAGGTGTTAATCTGCACACTTGCTGGGGAAGAAATTAATATTCCCTAACTTTAAAAGAATTTTTAAGTTAAAACAAACCAAACTGAACCACTTACAGAAGATTTCCTAGAGGTGAGGTTCCTAAGTGACTGATACCTCCCCAAACAGACCCGTACATCGCTCTGC
>NW_009921200.1:0-4944 GCF_000696875.1 Nestor notabilis | reverse complement strand
CCTCCGGCTCAGGGGGGGCCAGGGGACAGCCCCTCCCCGGGATGGCGTCCCGCCCCGCGGCTGCAGTAAGGAACGTCAGTGCACACGGTAAAACACCCACGAAGCGGGTGGCCCCGGGTCTGTGGGGCTGCCAGCCCCCGCCTTGTTTTGACTTGGGTTCATCATTAAGCATCGGTTTAATAACAAGGAAATAATCAGAAATGCCCGAAAGACCTCGGTGGAAAAATCGGTACCCAGAGTTAATAATCTACCAGCTGCAGGGTTTGACGTTAATGAGCTTTGTTTATCAGTAGTTTATGAAACAGCAGTCTCTTCCTACCCCAGAAGAAAAGCAACTTAACAAAGAGGAAAACCTTGACTGAACTTGAAAGAGCTTTTGGCAGTGCAACCATGTACTGAAGCCACGTCCACGCTGCCTTCAGTTCAACCTGCCTTCCGTTCAGCCTCTACCCTGAAAGTGAGGACTTTCCTCAGAAAAGCAGCCAGCTCCATGGGCTTCAGGGCCATAGTGTAATTTACCAGAGCTTAACTCAAATTCTGTGAGTCTGTGTGTACGTAGGCATTATTTCACAACAAATTCATTCATTTCTATGAAGTAGTTCAGCAAACAAAGCATTGCCCAAACTGAGAGGTAAGGAGACCCGCAGCCCATATCATTCTGTTGGAAGGGGAAAGCCTAGCACAGGAATCAGCTGCAAGTCATTGGAAACTAAGGTGGCAATGCATGGTGTCATATCGTTTGATTATGCATTACACTTGGAAGTTCCCTTAAATGCACATGTATGTCAAAGCAACATAAACTCATAATCACAATGCACCTCCATAGCACTGGGAACTTCACGCAAGGTTGACTCCAAACACTGCATCAAGCTGAAACCACGGTAGCACCTTCACATAGGTTTATATAAGATCAAAGATATCTCTAGCCCTGTGATACCATAAAAATTAACAAATGTAACAGCATGACAGGAAGAACCTGGTACAAAAAAATTTAAAACACAAGTCGACATAATTTTCTAAAAACAAAATTCCAATGAGTTTTAAGTAAAAGCCACTATTTTGTAATACAAGGAATTTGGTAGCGATAGGACTTGGAAGAATTTTCATTCCTGAAGTAAGTGTGCGCGTGTGCACACACACCCATGCACGCAAACTCCTCAAATTGTTTGGTATTATGAAAGACCACTGTGGGTTAAGAACACCTCTTTTGCTATACTAAAATGTAAAGGGAATGATGAAGAAGTCCTATTTGTGTATCGCAGCCCAAAAGATAAATTCAGTAAGCTTGGAAAGGACACAAGCAGTGAGAGAACCCTCCTGGAAACATCATGAGCTTCATCCCTCTTGCTTGTTCTACTTTTGAATTAGTCTATTAATTTATTTCTTAGTTCTAGTAAGAAATGTCAAGCATAGTCAATCATGCCAACATCTCTTCTTAGAATAGGTTCCTCAGAATCCTATTGGTAGTTCCATGTTAATGCTTCCAGTATGCTCCCTCCTCCATACTCCTAATATTTACATAATAATTATATAGTTGCACTTATAACTTTTATTCCTAAACGATTTGCATAACAGCTGTGGTTTATCTCCCTTTATGGGTCAAACTTCCTCACCTCCTGTTTTTGCACCCACCATTTTCTTGGTTGCCTCTACTTCATTTGTGAAGGCTTCTTTTCATCTTTTCATAAAATTACTTCCACTCTCCAAACAAGAATAACCTCTAACAAGAAATCACAGTAAATCTAGATTTCTCTTAAAAGAAACAAATGTCTTGCCTCATAACAGAATCCACATTAACACTCTTTATTCCCAAAGTGCCCAACACCTTAAGCATGGAACTCAGTAATTGTAAGAAACCCAGATATATGTACTGCTGCCTCCTAAGAAACTGCACATAATTCATAAAAGGGTGCACAATACCTGTAATTATGCCAAAAGGGAAAAAAGGCGGGG
The DNA here is from genome assembly GCF_000696875.1 of Nestor notabilis. Classification (NCBI taxonomy): domain Eukaryota; kingdom Metazoa; phylum Chordata; class Aves; order Psittaciformes; family Psittacidae; genus Nestor; species Nestor notabilis. Next base: position 2,991 of record NW_009921200.1, on the reverse strand, counting down.
AGGGAGGATAGAGGAAGGCAAAACCTTCCAATTAAAGATTAAAGAAACAACAAGCAAAGAAAACTCAAACCCTGCAAACTCTGTCAGGTTTGGGAGTTTAAATTACATGCCAAATACACCTCTGTGAGACCTCAACCCTGCCAGCACTCTAATGCATGTTTCAGGTAAAAATCATCTTCCCTCAAAAGAATAATACAAGTTATAGTAAATCTTCTAAAACACCATTTCTTCTCTCACAAAACAAGGGAAAAGGCTTCAGGGACGATGCAAGAAGCAGGCTATGTTTTCTCAGCTCTGTGGCATTTTTATCTAATAGGAGACAGAAGCATATGGGTAAAGAATGTAAAAATATCTTAGCATTTGCATCCTGCTAGAAATATAAAGTGTTAATGATCCCGTAAAAAGAAGCAAACCCATTAAGTTATTTACCTGGGTAATCTTAATGTGATTCTGGCAACCTTATCCTACAGAAGAAGGAACACAGTGAAGGACATGAGTAACAAACTCAGCCCCCATGACAGAATCTCAAAGTGCAATTATACAGGCCAAGGCCATGTTAAAATCACACTTAAGGTGTATGGCATCCATTATGTATAGGTATAGGAAGCTCAGGAGCATGACCTCTTTTTCTTAGATGCAGTTACAGCCCCACAGACTATTCAGAATATAATGGAAGATAACACAAGCAGACCATAGGCAGGTGAGTCCTAATCTGCCTGAAAGATGGCAAATACATTCAGAGAGAAAGGACAAATAAAATGAAATTAAAGTAGGGTCATACTCCAAAATTACTTAGTGAAATAAAAAGTAGATTGCATGTACATAAAGCCAACAGAATAAAAAGGTTACATATTTTCCTCTCCAGTATTTGTTTCATCCTCTTGATTTCACAGACCAACAGTTCATTAATAGGGCCTTTTTTCCCCATATGTCTGTATGAGTCCTAGTACGAAGAGGCCTCAGTGTCCAACTGGAACTTCTGAGTGCTCTAGTGATACAAATAAAAAAAGGTTAATAGTAATTAGAAAAGACAAGGATTCCAGGGGGACCTGACAGGTTCTTAATTAGGGACCAGAGCTCCACAGTGGAATTTAACGAGAGAAACAGAAGGTAATACACAGAGCAGCAACAGTTTAAACCAGTTCTTTGTGGTTCAGGGGCAGGTTCTGATTAAGATTTAATCTCCTGGGGAGTAGCTCTGGAAATCATGGCTAGTTCAGTGAGGACACTTACGTGATCCACTGCAGCCATCAAGGAGTGGAGTACACTTTCCACCATCCAGGAAAGATGGAGAACAATGTGTGATACAAATAGATGGTACCCAGTTAAATGTTACATCCCTTTTGATGAGTTTATGTCTATGATTTTAATCAGCAACAGCATGCATAAAAAAGGGCAATGCAGAGACAGGCTGTATCAAAAAAAGGTATGACAGGGGTGGGCTTATTAAAAAATGAAAAAGGTTACCATTAGTTCATTTGGACAGGGAAAGTATATGAAGAAAATAAGCAGGGAATGTGTAAAATAATGAGTTTAATAGAAAAAACCAAAACACACACCCCCACAAAAACCCCACAGCCCTTTGATTGCAGTGGGTAAACACACTGTCCAAGGTGGATGCGGGTACTGCCCTCTATGACAACATGCCCAGATATTTTTCTCTGCACCCTGTTCATCTTGCCTGGAGCCTTTTACAGAGGATCTGCCTCGCACCAGTAGTTTTCTCTCCAGGTTTCAGAACAGCTTGTATACACAGAGCATTACTGCAATCTTATCAGTAAAAACACTACAAATGAACACTACAGCAAAACTAATGAAAGAGTCCTGTTGATCACATTTGCTCCCACAGCAGCTGTGTGTTGCTTCCAGACCCTTTGACTGGCTAAGACACACCAGCAAGGGCAACTGATCTTCCGGTGGAGCACGGTGGCCCAGAGGCAAATACCTCCTGCAGAAGCACTGCAGGCTGGGGTTTGCCATCAGGGTTTATGTTCAGGGATAAAAATGAGATTAGGAAAGAAAAAAAAAAAAAAATCACAGGCCATTCTCACTAGCCTGGGCTGTGAAGCTGCAGGAGATTCACTGTCCAGCAACTCCTGCAGGTTCCTTTCCTCCCCGCTGCTCCTAGCTCTGTTACTTCCCACCAGCTCCTCCTCCCTGCAGGGCCCTTTCTTTGAGGCATTCAGGTTTCCTGCTCCATCCTCCATCCCAGAGCACCCGCCCTCACAAGTTGCACCCAGCAGGGATGGAAAAGAAAGAGTGGTATCACAGTGACATCCTCCATAGCTGCACGGGAGGACATCATCTGCTTCTTGAGGAAGCTCAGTTTCTAGGGACTGATGGCGGGTGCAGTGCTCCCTCCAGAGTCAGTGAACAAAGCAGGGCTCAGAGGACTGCAGATGGAGCTCAATGCTTCTCCCAGGACAGCGGGAGTCACAGCTGCACTTCGAAGAGTTGCATCTTCCACATATCTGAGCAAGGAGCACACTGCAGTTGAGCCCAGCCACTTCATGGATCACTTGTCTTGCTGGTGGCATTAGGTGACATTAGCAGGATGCTATAAATAACCTAAAAACACAGATCAGCATTGTCAGCAAGGTGCAGTTTTGGTTTAGAATCAGGTGTCTCGGTGGAGCACCAGATCTTACCACAACACTGTTTCTGTGGTACTGTATCTCTTTAGTACTGACTTTTCTCAATCTATAAAACCTGCTGCCCACAAACTTCTCAACAATAAGCCACACAGCAGTTACCATGCCTAGACCTGGATTTTGGCATGAGGAAACGCATGCTCTGAAAACACAGAAGGCAGGCAGGCAGGCAGCATAGCTACTAAGAGCTAGATCCTATAACAGACTGAAGTTCCTACAAGCCATGCACTAAGGTGCCTAAATTTTAAATTTCTAGGGTTCACAGAAGAATTCTGCACACAGCACAAAGAGCAAGGCAGGTGCCTTAATATATAGAATCATAGAATCACAGAACGGTTTG
>NW_009921199.1:13887-20097 GCF_000696875.1 Nestor notabilis | reverse complement strand
CGCAGGTTCGAGGCCGCCGGGAGGCAGCGGGGACGGGACGGGACAGGGCGCGGGGGGGATGAACGATGCCGCTCCGGGCATCTCCCGCGGTGCCCACACCGGTGCTTTTTATCTGCGTTTCTAAAATAAAAAGCAGTAAGTTCAGGCAAAAAATATCCCAGCTCTCCCATTCAGGTCAGAAATTAATGCCACAGTGAAGCCTGTCTTGTCACAATGTGCGTAACACTGCAAGAGAGACGAGCCGGGGCTGCCGCTGAACATGGTTTATTCACCCTGATAAACCATATTCATCATATGAACAGTGTCTCGTTGGGCTGCACAGGAGGGAGGGAAGATCCTGCACTCAGAGACTCGAATCTGTCACATAAACCTGTAACATACCAATAAATTCCCCATCACCCATACCATCCAGCACAAACCAGTAACAACCACAGCAAGTGCCAGCGGAAAATCAAGGGCCACATGCAGAATGGGTGAAGATTTAGCTTTCCCCCATGAGCGCATGTGTGTAGTTCAATACCATGCTACAAGACCATACCAACTGATACATCTTGAGACTAACACACCTTCTTATTTAGCATTTAGATAGAAATTATTCTTATTTCACCACACTGCCATTAACTTCTACCATTAAATATTAATAAATCTGTGCAAATGCACCAAGCACAGACTGCTCAGGGGGTTATCTGGTTTATAAACCCCTAAGGCTCACATTAAAGAAGTGCAAAGTCAAATCCCATCAAAACAGAAAATTGACACAAATTTTAATATTTATATATTTTAAATCAAAACACAATTAAATAGAGTATGTTTTAAGTACATGAATACTTGGGCATGAGAGAAATAAGAAGTGGTACATAGTACCAAATACCTATACACAGCCTTTTTTTGTTTTGCTTTTTTATAGACAATACAGTATGTCTCTAGACAATCAAATCTGAAACAGAGTAACACTTGCTCATCAATCAAGATATTCTGAGTATTGGAGATGATTCGAGTTCTTTGCAAAGTGATTTTTTTTTTTTGCACAAGTTTGAGGAAAAAGGATATCATAAAGAGTAAAACCCAAACCAGAAGTGTTGTATATTAAAAATGCAGTAGTAACATAACAGTGAGACACTGAGTACTCCTTATACCCTGCAAAAATCAAGTAATTGGGGAAAAAAAATAAATAATGGAGGTGCTGTGTAACACAGTGGCTTTTTTACTTAAACTAAAGGTTTTGCAAGTCAGGAGGAAGGCCAGAGGTTTTTAAAAATTGTTTTGCTTTGTAAACCAAACATCTGGAATTAGACACTATTGTTGGAGGACAAGCTATGGCGAATGGCAGCGATTACTTTTTTTTCCTTGCTTGTGGGATGGAGAGGAAAGGCAATGGAGCAGTCTACAGGGCACAATCCTGCATTCAGAGCCATGGCTCGGGAGCAGAAGCTGCACAAGTGCAAGATCAGCTTCTGTGTCTGCTCCGTGTCAGAAGCAGGGGACTTGTGTATGCAGGTGCATGAGCTCGACAAGAAAGAGTTACACTGTCCAGGCTTTGCTCCTGATCCTTCTATGCTGCCTTCAAAGTTAATGTAGTTATGAAGTAAAACACATTTATCTTACAGTTGAATACGCATCTATTTCAAGTAAGGAAAAATAAAACTTAGAACTTTTTAGGTCATTCACTGCCAATGAATTCACCGTTTCAGGTTCACTTCTCCAGGGGCCAATGTCAGGGATGCACCCCATGGCCTTTCCAACTATGTGTTTAAAAATTACAAGTAGTAGAACTAGAAACTACAGCAAAACCTTCTCCTCTGTTGTGGCTTGTGTCCCATTCCAGATAATTTGCTTAAAAGTCTTTTGAGACAGGGTCAAATATTTGTGAAGCTGATCACAGTTTCTCAGTGCCACATTCGTAAACTGCATCTTCATCTCTAAAAACCATCATTATTGTGAATGCCACATACAACAGGAAAAAGTGTTTCTTCACGCTCTACAGTGGAGGTACAGGATTGCTTCTTTTTAGTTCTTCCTTCTAGAAGAGGGAGATTTCAGCGGTTGGAGTAACAGTGCTTTGTTTTTATTGGCTGTGTTAAAGAATCCACCAAAAGGGAAAGTTCACTCATTCTTGAAGTGGAAAAACAGACTTCCTGTTCTGGCTTTTCTAAAATCATAGCTGGAAAAGGAAAAAACAGGGTTAGAGTTCATTTTACCCTAAAACATACAAGGCAATCGCTCAATAGAAAGACATTTTGTGTTTAAAAATGTTGAAGGCAGGTATGTGAGCCTGGGAGATGAAAAACCCCAACTAGTCCCACAGCTCAATCCACGTCCTGATTACAGCAACCATACTTAGTTAATTGAATTCAGAGCATCTGCAGTCACTTGGTATTTCTAAATGCTGTGCTGAGTGACCCTTCCATCTGGCCGGACTGGAACTACACCATTTGGAGCCCCACTATTTAGTGAAATCATCATATAAATAATTTAAATGCAACTGCTCTATTAGAAGGAAAAGTCATAGTGAAACTATGGATTTATCCATTTGGACAACTGGGGTTTGGCAAAAGTTTTCCTGCAGTAATTAAAAATGGTGCAAGTTAATTTTTAAAAAGTCAGCTGCCTGAAAGTCAGAAGTCCTGGATGTTAACCTGGTAAACTGAATCTAATCATCACAACAGAACTGGGGGGGTTGTTAAACAGAGAACATGTGGACTTATACAACCACAAAGTCACTGAACACCAATACACAACACCAGACCACCAGTCTATGGACAGGGCTGCTGGGTCTCTTTTAGGGTGCAGACACAATAAGTCAGTGCACCCAACAGAGCAACTTTCCAGCTGTTCAGTTTTACTGACACTTTAGGCAAATATACCAATATTCATCAACATGAAACAGCAAGTGTGAACTCAAATAAAGAATTACAGTATTGACTTTGCACCACGAATCACCCTTTTAACTACCAAGGCAGTTTGTAAAGATGCAAAATGAAGACAGTCAATTTTAATGCTTGCACATGAGAACCACTACATGCGTCTTAAGAAATTCCTACATCATACGTAGGCTGAAACACTTTCAACCTTTATTTCTTCATATCACGCTGTGCCAGTTTGAACATTTCCCAGCGTGGGTTTCAGATGCTCTCAGAAGGCAAGAGCTCTCCTCCTCCCACAGTCTGGCTTAAGGCAGATACAGGCAGCAGCCTCTCCACCCCCTTACCTTCGTAACCTTCTCCAAAGGCTGTTCACATTGCGCTTGCTGCATAACGTCATTGACTATCATCTTCGCTATCCTCCAAGCCATCTCTTCTTGAGCCTGCCACAGAAAAAACACCCAAAACACAGATAGCCTCAAGTTCTTGGAATAAAAATACAGCCCTCAGCATAATTCACAGGCTCAGCCTTGGAGATGTGGTTAACCTTCACAACTCAGTGACCTGTAGCAAACGTATCCTCCCTTGATGGAAATGCCCCTGGTTTCCAAGTACAGCCTTAACTTCAATTACTGTATTTATGGCCTGATGCAATTTCCAAGAGACTCAGTGAAGTTTTTAGACTCATCTGTTGGGGACTTGCCCAAGCTCCCCAAAGCGGGGGAAAATGCAGCCTGTAATCCATGTATGGTGGTCACTTCACAGTACAAACCAAAGGCCAACAGCACCTCCACTCCCAGTTGTGGATACATAACACCACTATAACAAGAAACCCCTTGACTGCAAGCACACAGTTAACCATTATATTAAATTAAACCAGCAATCACTGGCAAAAATCAAACTAGTTTCACACAAGCAAATTATATTTACCATAGAGTGTCTTGACAGTTTTTGTTGGTGCATCAGAAAGATACTCAGAGAAACAGCCATGAATAAGAACTTCAATACTTTGTTTCCCTAATCTACACTGTGAGGAAGTCACAAGGACAACATAAAAGAGGACGCACCTCATCTGTGTTTCCTTGAACCCATTTCTTCATTGCTTGTGAAAACATGGACCCTAGTTGAGATAAAAAACAGCAATCAAGGCACATTAGCAAAGTCTGTGGCACAGCTCTATAAAAGCTAATTCCTTTCATCCTTCTAGAGAGTTTGCACTGCTGATGTTAGACAACATGGAAGAGTTGCATGGAATACAAGGGATTACGTGGAGCCATGGTTCATGAGACACTGAGTCTCAACCATTCCTCTGACAAGCAGTACTAATAGCAAATCCCAAACTGGGTGGGAAACACGGGGAGAGCTGAAGTCTTCTTCATCTCAAGACCCAATCTTTGAATGCTTGATCAGTCCCTCAGCTGCTCGCAGCTTTCATCCCTGCCAGGTTCCATCAACAGCTTCAACTCCCACAGGCTGCTCATACTCCTAGGAGTCCAGCTGGACCAGAAAAGCAGCATTTGGATAGGAAAGTGGGCCAGAAATGGGTTTTGCCTCAGTACAGGACGGTCCCCATAACACCTCTATTTGGCTTAAAACAGATCTGGAAACAGTCAAGAATCTTGCTTATCTTGACTGCAGTAAGGAAGAGAGCAGTTCTGCAGATGTTTGCAGACATGGACAGGAAGAAGAAAGCAAACCTTTTGATTTTTTGACATCTGGCTCTGGTTCAGATTCTCTGATAAATTGCCCCAGGTCACTGACTCGTCCAAACGTCATCTTCCTGAAGAGAGGAGGAGTAGAAGGAGAACTTCAGCATTAAGGTAAGCTACCAGTCAAGAAAACAAAAAAGCCACCACAATAAAGACTCTAGTGTTTTACCAGTTACCATCTCTGCCACCTGAAATGAATATATTGGGGAAAATCTCCTGCTCACGTATCTGAATTCGAAGTGTATCTTAACAATTCTTGTAGGAAGTAGAAGCAGGCAAATGTTTCAATGACTCAACCATGGGATATCAACAGGCAGTGCTAGCACGTGCTCTACACTATCACAAAAACATGTAATTAGGTAGAAACCAGTTTACCATACCCAAAAGGACAGAAGACTGTGCAACAGAAAAGGTAGCTATAGAAACAAAGAATTTCTGTATGAGATACACAGAGCAGAAGAGCTTTACAACAAAGAGTAACTTAAGAAACAGAAGAACAGCTGTGCAATCTGCTAAGGAAATTAAGTATGAGCCCTTCTGTGCCATGGGGGTAGGGAGAAATCAAAGCTGCATATTACACTACCAAAGGAGTCTGAGCTTATTCTTTTCTGTTCCTTCCTCAGATAGGAACCACTGAGCTTGGAGCCAAAGAGCAGTAATAACCAGTAGAAAAAGAAAAAACAATTGGAAATATTTTTCTGGCTGCCATGCTGGTCAGAGAAACGTTCACCATGACACTGGTGTTAAATCACATAAATATACTCTCAAATATTAAGACATGTATTAAGATGCCAACATCTTGCATTTATGCATACATGCAGGAGGACACAGCAAAAACGAAACAGAGATTAACCATAACTAGAAGGAATGAGATACATGGAATGAGCCTTACCCTGCATATGTTCGCTGATATAAAGATTCTGGATCCAGACTTGCAGCATCTACAATTATTGCTTCATCAAAATTTTTCAGGATTTTAACATTAGCCTTTTTGACATTGGACTACAAATAAAAATTCTAAGTATTAGTGCCCAATGCAGAGAACTAATAGCTTCTTAAGAAAACTGCAATTTTAGTGCTTGTACACTTAGATGAACCTCCATAAATCTCTAAGCAAGCATAAAAGAATTAGAGAGCATCTACACAGTGATGAATTCCTAATGCAGTGTGACGCTTTTACACAGAGGATTATAAGGTAAAAAGAATAGAGGCAAAGACATAATGTAGAGGTCAGCATATGTACATGAGGACTGCTCTCTAGGCACTATCAACTCAACAGATCTGTGTGCACATGCAAATTATTTGTTTGTGAGTACACAGGACTGAACTACCTCAAAGGCTGCAGCAGCTTCACTCATCCCTCTCATGCACTTGCTAAGCAATTCCCAAACACACTACACTTCCCCCATTCACAGAGAATAAACATTTATCTCTTGGCCTGGCATATTTATATAAGATTATGAAAAAAGCCAAGGAAACATTAGAGCAACAGCAGGGAGAGCACAAATGTGCAGCAATCTACTAGCACCTTCACACAGAACAGAAACGTTCATGGCAGCTGCCTTGCAAACTCCTTTCCTTCTGCTCTGTGTCTGTGCTGTTCTTCATGCAAAAATATGCACAGACCCAGAGATTCTCCT
>NW_009921199.1:3621-13856 GCF_000696875.1 Nestor notabilis | reverse complement strand
AATGCACACCACAAGATGCAGCAGTTCATTTCCTGAACTGTCCAAGCAAGCCAATTACCAGTAGTTTTTCCCCTGCAGACTATCAAGCAGCAGGATATTTCGAGAACACAGATTTTACTCCCTGCTTTGCAAGTAAGGGGGAATATTCCCTCCTTGCAAATTAGGAGGTTTAAAAATGTTAAAAGCAGGTAGTACAGCTTCCAAGTTGCTTGATACACGGCTCATCAATAATGTTGGTCTAAATACTGGATTTAAAACCCATGGTAGCACTGCAGCATTCAATAAAAGCAATTCAGCAGAAGCAGTTCTTGCTTAGCTTTTCTGCTCTCAGCTGGGCTTGCAGTTTGCAAACTGAGCTGGTTACAGATAAGCTAGAATCTGTTTACCCTCTCCTCTTCCACATCTGAATTAAACAAAGCTACAGGTTTTGGAACAGCCAACTCTTGGTTAAGGTGTTATTGGGATGGTTTCAGAGTGGAACGAGCTCCACTGCCTGTTTCTGAGGCTAAGCCCACACAGGAACACAGCTATCAAAGCGGCACCATGAAAGGCAAGAAAAAGATGCTGGCCGATAACCAGGGCACCATGCAAAGCATGTGGTGGACATTTCTCAATGACTTTGGGAGGGTAACAGAGCCAAAGGAGCCCAGTCACATTCTTGTTTGCACACAGTACAAACACCAGCCACCACAGAGCTCTAATCATACTTAACAAATGCCTTATCCAACAACAGACTTTTTGAATGCCCAGCTTTACATCAAGCTATATACATGCAAATGAAATGAAGGTATCTGCCCTCAGAGCACCTCAGTGGTAACACAGTGAAGTGTCAGAGCTCTCTTTTAGAAAGGCCAGGGGTCTGGCCATTCTATCAGACCAGCTTGAAGATAACAGCAAGTTAACTTGAAGATAACTGAGGCAAGCTAGTGAGCACCACTGGTCAGATATTAACTGTCACTCTTTTATGTTTGAGTAAATAAATGCCTTAAACCTTAGAATTGAGTGGAACTGAACACACCCAACTTGCATATTTTTGTTTAAATTCTACAGCATATTCACAAGTGTCAATACCTGAAGCTAGAACTATGGTAACGATCAAAAAATAGTGCTTCTAATAAAAAGTATTCTTAAATGTTATGACACTATGGAACGGTCTTCAGTGAATGTTAACAGCTTAATAAAAAGGTATATTTGATGCAAAGAACTAAAAGCAGTACAGGGCTCTGGGTACAATAAATAGGATAGATCATCTAGCACGCCAATACTGTTTGAACTCAGCAGCAGGTAGACTAAACACATCCTAATATAACACAGACTTTAATGTTCAAGTGGAATGGGAAGCTTCAAATTACAAGATGGTTCCTTACAGCAAATGAACTTTGATACTGATACAGAAAAGTGATTACAGCATTTCCCATAAAGAAAAAACAAACCAAGAATCTCATACCTGGGAGGCAGAGCCATCTGGGCCCCCTATGGAATCATTATCAGGAGAGCTACTGGGGCCATGAATACTCAGTGCAATATTCCCTCCTGGAAATTCATCTCCTCGTACTGAATGGATGAGATCATTCAAGTATTTGTAGTAAAGGTTGCTGGACAAGAAACCAGGTAAAAAAACCTGAGAGACAGAAGGAGGAGTCCTCTTTAATCAAGGCTGGTCTGCACAATTACAGCAGATCATTTGCACAACAGAAGGGAGACACAAACATCTCAGCCCTTGTGTAGATGGTACACAAGTAGAAGTGTCCACCCATGGTATTATTCCAGATTTGTAACTGCATTGCTTTAGATCTGAATCCAACTGCAAGCTGAACAAAAATAACTGTGTACTAACCAAAACCTCCAGTAACTGGAACTAAAGTTCAGATTTTCTGATTTCCTCCAGGAAAGCATGACAACCCAACAAGCTTACAGGTTGGGTTGCTACGCTGTTCTAAAAATCATCTGCAGCTCCAGAATCAAATCATTAATCTCTAGCATCCAAGTACCCCAGAGTTCACTATTAGCCACACCACTGGTATCGGACTTGCAAACAATTGCTACCAGCAGGAAGGACAATTTTCTAAAGATATATAAAGATGTTGACAGCAATTCACATGGGAGGAAATTTTGTTACTTCCATTAAAATGCAGCAATCGGCCAAGACAAACATTTCACAGAGAATTAACAGAAGCCAGTGGGGCAGTATCTTTTGAAATCAGGCTGGGAAAAAACAGTCTAGCAAGTTTTCCTAAAGCTGCCCTATTATCCAGGTAAACAGGAAGTCAGGAAAATAACAGGACAAATCAGAGATGCTGAAGAGGACACCTGACACACTACAGAATCTCCACATCATCTGTACTAACTGTCAAAACCATTCTGAAGAAGGTATCTCACCGTCTCCATGGTAGTCCATGCCTGCCGTAAGGGAGTAGTGAAACAGTTTGGGAGAGGACCACCTTCCCTGCAGATGTTGGATTCGATCTCTAACCTCACCGAGTCATCAAACCCAAGAGGATGTGTGGCTTGAAGGGAGAAGTACCTGCAGCACCGGATAGGGGAGAAAAACAACACAAAAGGCGTTGCAAAACTTTGCTGGTGGTCAGCACCCACCCGTTCCACCCAAGACCATCCATCATGCTGCAGCCACTAGATGGAGCTGGCTTCAAAAACGTCCATAGAGCTGATGCTGTTAACTACAGGGGAGAAGAATCCCCAATCCAGAGAAACATTTTTGATAAAGCCTTGTCCTGAAGATACAGATAAAAGAAACAGAGCATCAAGAGACTCCTGATTAGAAGAATCTTACACACACAGCTTTGTAGCAGGGAAGCACGAAACATTCAGAACTTAGAAGCAGCATTTGCTCTACTAATCACAACATTGAAACTGAGTTTATGGATAGCGTAGGGAGATGACTGATGAAAGAGAGGGAATTGTTTGCTTCCTCTCCAATTCTTATTTGCTACCAGGATAATAACCTAAGGAGTTTGTGGCAATGAGTTTCACATTTAACCTTAAGAACAAACTTTTTCTGGAAGCAGTTTTGGTGTCTGTCTTCCAGTTGCATTGTTGCTGCATTATTTGCAGCACAAAAAAAGGAAAAAGTTACATTACTGAAAGTCTGATATTAAAAAGGGATCTGGTATTTTTCTTAACAAAAGGAAAATATTTCAGAATACTAAGAACAAGCACTATCTGGCTTTTACTACAGATGATAACAGCTCCAAGTTTAAATGGATAACAGTATCTGAGCCTTAAGGTTTTTGTACGGCGATACATCTGCTACTGGGTTTAAATCCTTCATGTTTTCAAATGGCAACCAACTGGCTTTGATATTTTCACAACCAAATATAAATCCAAGCAATCAAGTCCTTAAAATTCTGAACTGTGTTTAAAAATGGAATCCTTACAAGGACTTTCTCTTCGTGCACACAGAAAAGTTTTAAAAGCTCTTGCGTATGTACACATCAAAGGCCACTTTAATAAAATGCATTTCAGTGTAACAGTGCAAGACTGCGCAGCAATGGTTTGAAAATGGAAACTTCTTTTTGCACAGTGCAACACACATACAAGCACAAAATTAAGAGCTTCAGAAACAAGTAACTGTTGAACTCTCTCACTTGTCATATAAAATCATGGCATCATTCTGTGCTTCTTGCCCATCATACTGGCCTTTTTTGGCAGCAAGTTGAGACTGGAAGTTATCTGCTGCCAACCAGAACTGCAGTACATTAACTGCATCTTCCTTCTCCATGTACTGGAAGGGAAATTGAAAAAGAGGAGAAATTAAGTAAGTTCTACCAAGAAACTTCCAATAAGCATAGACAAACTTGCTCCTTCCCATTTAAAACAGGAAACAGTCCAAATATTAATGATGCAAAATTGCCACCAGGGCATATAAACATTCTGAATTCTCAGATACAGCACTGCAGACAGATTTAGTTTGTTTAAAAAGAAAGAAACTTGGGACATTTCTGTTCTGTGCTGATTTTCACATGTAGTTTCCAAACAATTACTTATTTGTATCATACTGAAGACAGAGGGAAGGCTATTTTCATGCTATGCTCAGCTTACACTGAACTCAGCATATTGTCTCAGCTCTCCAGCTTGATGTTTCAAAGCACACTGGCTTGTCAGGCTATCCGGACAAGTATTTTACTACTAACAGATGATTCCCTAAAGATATAGGGCCCCACAACTGTAAAATCATACATTCAACCTACCACATTCCAGCCTGGTATCCTCCCTATGTACAGCTAGTGAATTATCTATCCGTAAGAATGCTTAAGGCTTTCAAAGTCACCATTTCATTTGGCAAGATAAAGACAACAACGCCAAGGCTTCTACAAAGCAAAGACACCCTCAGAAGCACTTGCTAAGTGGAGAAGATAGGCACAAATACTTACCCTGCAATCCAGTGTACAGGTTTGAACATTCGAGAGAGTTCTACATGTGGACAGGAAACTATTTAATACATTTTCTCCCTAATAAAAGATACACCTATTTTTTTTTTTTTATTTTTCAGGTGTCTTTATTAGAGCCATCAGAGAACGAATAAGGTTTTTTTCCATTTGATAGGAAGGAATTAAAAAGGCAAACTCAAAGCCTAGCACTCACCTCAGAGAAATAGAAGAGGGCTGATTCACAGAAAAGTATGTCAGCCAGATAAACAGTCCCACTAGTCAGCACCTCAATCTGGTATTTACAGAAATGATGACTTCGCAAAAACTCACTAAAGTGCCTGCACACAGAGAACAACAGTTAGTTATTAAGGGTCAGCAGCATTCAAGGCACCTTATGAACCTATTAGTTCTTGCCCCAGAAGTCTTATACTTTCAGTAGGATAAAAGCAAAACAAAGGAGGAATAGTGCAGGTTTAAAATGACACTAGAATGATATAAAGAATGCAACAGCATGCACATACAGCTTCAGCAAGTGATGACAATGGATTTGGAGGGAGAGATCTGAGCAGTTTCAAATGTAGAAGACTGCACAAAAAAGTGATTTTATGGTAACGTCTTCATAAATGTTTTTAATGGAACCACCTTTTGCATAAGGACAACAGTGATGTGAATCCAAACCATTCAATCCACTTACTCTTGTTCCATTGCGTTAAACACTATTGACTGTGCTGTAACAAAGCAGTTAGGATCCACTTGCCCATCTTCCCCACAAATCTTTGCTGCAAAGAAAGACCAGGTTAAAATTAACACCCATTTGGCTGATCAAGCTGGAAAACACAAGTGATGACAAGTTAATGATAAAATGCAGTTCAAACCCACTAGAATCAGCTGGTTCTGACTGTGCAAAAAGAGATTTTGAAGTACTGCAGGTAACTGAATGATAATATTACATCTGAAATTCTTGATTGAGACTCAAATCTGGATTCCCTCCATAACTATCAGGAATTTTTTCATTAATTTAAGTAAAGACTCTGAAAGTTCTTCTGGGGATATTGCACAGCACTACTGAAAGGTTAGATCCACTGATATTTGTCATGTGATCTATCTGTTACAACTGATTTCAACATTTATAAAAGGAAGAATACAAGTGCATGTGGTATTAAAGATACATTTTTATGGGAAAGGAGGAAGCTCCGAAACGAGTAGGCAGCATACATTCTTACCAACTATGTCATTTCTCATTGCTTCTGTTATAGGTATTGGTTTAGCAGCATCTGGAGAAATATATTTGGTAAAAGTACTAACTGCATCCCGTTCTATACCTACAAGGAAGAAATACAGAATCAAACTTGGAATTCCTTGGCACAGATCTAAAACAAGGAGCAAATAAACCTCTGCTCTACAGAAGACCAAGTATCTACTCATCAGTGACAAGCTCCCTTCCCATAAAGCCCTCAGTCCACTACTCAATACTTCGCTACAAGCTAAGTGGCTGTGTTATCTCCAGCCAGGCCACAATAAGCCCAGCATGGACTGGCTAGTGAGACAAAAATCAAGCAATGGAACTCTGAATTTCCTGCCACCAGACAAGACAGCACCCTCTTCCTCAGCTGCACACCTTAGTCCCAGAAGTAACACTTTTCTGTCAAGAAGTGTGGCCAAGTTCCCGATTTCTAGCTCTCATCACAGTGAACATAATGCTTGCATTATGAAGGAATTGAAAAAAACCTATCTTAAAACAGGATGCCTCAGAACAAGATACATGCTTTACGTGTCATCTTTCGAGAGTTGGGGTACTGCTTTGAAAGAGAGAGAAAAAAGTCACACTTCAGACTGTGTATGTTTCTCAAAAAGCACCCAGTACTTGCACATTCTTTTCAGGTATCAGAAAGCAGAGCTGCTTTTCATGACTGAAGTATCACTGCGTTTGTTTAAGATGTTTTGGGGCTGAGGTTAGGTGTTGTGGCGGTACATGGTAAATATATGAGAAAGAGAAATGGCAAGAGAAAGGGATGCAACACAAGGAAACAGTTTGGCAAACAAAAGGAATATAAAGAAAGGAGTGTTCCCTTTTTGTCTGGAGACTTGTACAAATGACGGAAGACCGAGAGGATGCAAAGTAGAGAACCAGGTACCGTGCTGCAGCTTACTACCAAAACTAAGTGTTTTAATTTCATCCTTACTTCCAGTAGCCTCTGAAGAGGTAGAATCCACATGAGAACAAATCAGTTACAAGGGGAAGAAATCTATCAAATAAATCCAAGAACAAAACCAGCATGTTCCATAGAACAATCTCTACAAGTCTCTTGTAACTATTACTTACATCATCTGATGTGATACAGGACATTTACCTTCCATGGAAAGTTAATTATCAATTCTCAGCCCCATCATCCAAACTTTCTGCAATTCTTTTAAGTTGGGATGAGATGGGTGAGGGAAGAACGGGACATTGCAATGTTCATCTTCATTTCTTAAGATTACACATGTAGCAACAGAAGTAACCTAAGCTTATTAGAATACATGATTCTGAAGTCTCTTCAGAAAATTTATTTTTCAACAACCAAACAATACATAGCTCAAACTGACCATCAGCTTACACAGCAATATTACTGATATACAAAATGATTTTCCTCCCTTGCAACATCACATCATACTTACTAAGAACACAGCTCATCATACAAAGCAAGCAGCAGCTCCCCATCTCCCACTCTTTTTAAAGGAAGGGGACACATGGCACTTACTTTTCATGAGTTTTCCTGACAAGTCTTTTAGTGCAGAGGAGGGGCTGTTTCTATTTGATGCTGTAAGCTTGGAAGATTCTTGCTGATCAGCTGGAACAGAACGAGTCCCTATCTCAGGTTTTCTTAGACAAAGAACACTGGCATTATTACTCTCCTGACCCAAGAGCACGTGGTTCTGGCTGTTGCTAGTTCTGTTGTTCTTGGTCGAAGCCACTGGCTTGGTCCTGAGCAGATGGACTGTGCTAGAATCCTCCAGTCTCTCCTCAAGCAATCCAGTTGGAGAAGACAACGCAATTTCCTGCTGTTTGGAGGGTGACACTGGCTCTGCCAACGAACTCTGCTTAACTGTGTTCAGGCTATGTGCTCTTATACGGGACCATGTTGTGGAGTGGAAGCTTTCAGCCTCTAACCAAAACTTAACCAAGTGTTCCATTCTGCGCAGTTCCATAAACTGGATAAAATAAGGGAGGGCTACATTGTCCTGCAGAACTTGTTCAAGGGTCTTTGAAAGGCTTGATTTGGTCTCTTGAGCCTGATAATTCAGACACGATCTGCCTAAAGAAAAATATAGCGGGAATGACTCCATATTGTACTACAGATATGGGCATTCAATACAAAAACGCCCTACGATGCACGCAGTGAGGAGACAATTCCAACATAATGATGGTACCCAAAGTAACCTCTTTTAAGAAACAAATGTAATATCTACATTCAAAACCCTTCTAGGGTAACAGCAGTCAAATTTCTGAATTACCTCATCTACTTGCCTGAAAAATCAAAGGATGGTGAGCATACCAGTAACACACAGAATAAAAAGAAATGCTGCATTATAAAGCTTATGAAGCCTTACCTAAGTCTCCAAAATGAGCAGCTTCCATGTGACTTGGCTGCTTCTTAAGGGCAGCTGTCCGGCTGCTAGAGAAAGAGTCCATGTTGGCAGAGATGGCATTAATTGCCACATGGCTTGGTCCTGCAGCCTCCAGCAAGGCATGATTTCTAGTGCTTCGTTGAGGGGAATGTACTGGTACTGGAGCTGGAATCAAGACAGGAATGATTAAAAGACTAGGCTTCCAAGACCTCTTCTGAGCAGTTTCCAACACTAAGCACCCCAAGATATGCCAGAGAGTTTGCAAGAGTCAGTCTTATTAAAAACTTCATTCTACCTTTGTGTGTCACCTTTGATCAATGCGTGATAAGAATAAAGACCACAGAAACAAATAGGTTATATTACAGCAAGAATAAACTCACTTCCAGTAGATCAGTGGTACCCACCCACGTGTATCTTCCTTATTCAGTAGCTAATCAAAGGATGCCAAGTCTCAGTTTACATGTGAAATATTACTCCCGAGTTTTCCTGCTTCCTTGGTAACTGCTATCGTAACAGCTTAATACTTTGTCAACAATTTAGTATGATTACAACATTCTTGCCAACCCATTTCCAGATCTTTTTTAAGGCTAAAACGTGCTACAAAATCCCGTGAGTTTTACCAAGATTATTTCTCAAAAATATTTTTCTTTGTCTCTATTTGATTTTAAGAGAGAAGAAAAAAGCAGTAAAAGAAATATCTCTGATGAAACCCCAACTATAAACATTAACCTCCTCTAAGCTGTTTTAGAACACAGCTATTTGAGCCCAAAGAGAACAAAGAAGAACTTCCTAACACAAAACCTTGCCAATGAGAAAGCATCAAGTAATTGTTAATTGATGACAAAGATGAAGAAAACAAATCATGCTCACAGCAGCTTCCAAAGCTCTCAGGAAACTGTGTTGGATTGGGATGTCATACAAGGACACCTTACACCTCTGACTCAAAAATAAAGCAAGTCAGATGACACGTTATCTCAGCACACTACTTCCTAGCGATGTGTTTTTTCAAGGTGTCAAGCAACTTTTGGTGACTTGCATGCTGCATAGCTTTATTTTTATTCACAATTTTATGACACATGATGACAGAACTCAATGATTTCACATTTGCTATCATGGCAACAGATACCTTAGGAGCAATGATATAGGAGAGTTAAAATGTTTACGTTACTGCAGTGTGTGGTACCAAGTCACTGTTTCCTACCTCTTACAAAGCCTTTGGTATTTAATACCAGCAGTAATGGAGAAAACTGCATTTTTTCGGGGCCCAGCGGATAGCAGCCAGTTGCTTGGCTGATGACAGTAACTGAGGAAAGCTTGGTGGCAGCTACCATGTAGAACCAGAGCCACAGTCCTCATAAAGGTTTAGGCTTTTGTGAATTAGGTTACAATATAATTTTATGTTATGAACATTTGAGAAAAAATTGTTCCACTTAATCTAAGGATCAGACACCTCTTACAAATCCTCCAGACAGCACTACATTGCTCACCTAATGTCATACAGATCATGGAGGAGCTGCTTGCCAAACTGGAGAGATGCTGTCTGCTTGCAGCAGTGTAATACAATAAATTTTCACATTTTTTTTTATTTACAAGGTCACCATATTATAGCCTTTTCCTGGGAAACTATCGGCTACTCATCAGAAATTGTAGTTGCACTTAACTCATGGAGTGTGCAACTTGGATGCAACTTACTGTTTCCTATAATTGATCTGAAAGACAGACCACCAAGGTGAAAAAAAGCCTTTAACTTTCCCTTGATATCCAGATAACACATTAACAAATACAGAAGCAGGATTTTGTCTGAGGATATAGAAGTAACAGATGAGATTCACACAAATTACCTCATCTCCTTTTAGTATCACAATAAAAACTGACAGGATAAATAATCTTGTTTTCCCCACAGTTTACAAAATTCCTACCCATCAAGATGTTTTTTCTCTCCTAACAGATTTAGCAGCAAGATTTCTGTATCACATGGAGCAGCATTACAACAGCTATTCATTTTGAAGATTCAGATCTTCAGCCTCACAAGCTATATCAGTGACACTTAAATCAGCCACTGGCAGCCTCTTTTGCAAATTAGACACAGTTAAGCTGCATTTTCACAACTGTGAAGTTCACTATGTGCATCACAGAAGCGATTTTTTGTACCTAAGGAATAACCAGTACTTGCCAGGTGACTGAACTGCATGATCACTTTGAATTAAAGCTCATGTGACATAGCTTAATAACCTTCTG
>NW_009921199.1:0-3590 GCF_000696875.1 Nestor notabilis | reverse complement strand
CAGGATGATTAGGACACATCAGTTACTATAAATACTCAGAAACAGAATTCAGTTTTGGGTTTAATTTGGTTTTAATGCACAGGTCACATCTGCACTCAGTCATAAGGAAATTATCCCACTGGTTAAAGTGAAAATGGCAGATGACATTTGATATGTGAATTTATAGACAAAATAAATATTGATCTTACTTTTAATTGCTTTCACATCTGTGGTCTTTTCTTGTTCTTTGCCTTTGACTGTAAAATACAAAGGAAGATGTTAATGCTATTTTGGGTGACTAATGGTATTTACCAGAGAATAGACACAAAATTCCCAACTTCAGCAAGTATCAGTGGCAGATATAACCATCATTTTGTTAAAACTGATCTCTCCTTTAAACCTGCACATCTAGTGACTGACAGAGGCTCTCAGTTTTTGTGTTTGGTTTATTTTCAAAAGCAAATCCTTATCATCCTTTAAGTAAGTTTAATGAAATGTAGTACGCTACAGATAACACTGGGAAAGGTGCTTGCTGGCACAGCTACATGCAAAGTTACTTAAATAAACAGCATTAACTAGAAAGTATGGGATAGATGTGCTTTACACACTGCAAATAGCTAATTCTCTCAGAAGTATTATTGCTTAAGTATCATCAAACCTAGGGCAAGCAACTGATAGGAAGACAGAGTTTAAAAAATTTGTGATTTAAAGCATTTTATTAATTATTATTATGTTTTTAAAGGAAACAAATGAGGAGATCTGTTTGAAACAGAAATAAAGAAATTGAAGGAGTATAAAACCAGGACGACATAAGAAACAAATTAACCAGTGATATTGTAGAGCATGATCTACTTGGGAAACATTCTCTGGGATTATTACTACAAATAGGTCATCTTTGAACAGCAATTGTGGAATCCTTCCAAAGGTAACCACAAATCCTGGCCCAGCACAATCACACATTTACATCACAAAACACGTGCAGATTACAAAAAACCAAAACAACTCTTCCTATTCCGACATAGGTATTTTAACTATTTTAAAGGGAAGCTCCAGTCTCTGGTTACATAAATGCCCTGCCCGGAGGTTGCTGCAGCGCTGCTGTGCCGCGAGGAGCAGAAACGTTGCAGCTCTGTGAACTGGCAACTCAGCATTTAAGATGTAAACTTGCAGCCAGCACATTCTCTGATAGAGAGGTTTAAGCATCCCTTAAAAGAGCTGGATCCTTTTAAATCTGAACTCTTGCAGCTGTGAGCAGTGAGAATAACCAGCTTTACATAACTGGGGGGGTGGGGGGTGATATGCAGGAGAAAAATGACTGAGAAAATCTGCATGCCTGAAGAAACACTGAGGGACAATGGGAACGAAGCAACCCCTCTACAGGATTACAAACCTTTATCCTTCCAAAATTATTCCATTCAGTTGATTCATCAAACTGATACTATCAGCAATGATTCCTGAATTTCAACAAAGGAGTCCTCCATAAGCCTATTTTCGGATAAGTACTGAGTTCCTTCTCACCAACTACTCAGTTCCTCTCTAATTACCTACTTATTACTTGTAACACAAACTCCCTGTTCATGTTCTTAACCTCTTCATACACAGGCTTCTTTTGTGCCCACCATCTTCAAGCAGAGCAAAACAAAGTAGGCAACAGTGGAGGACAAAAGAAAACTCCCATACACAGCAAGACAAAGTTTTTGAGAGTGAAGTTTCACTGAAGGAATTTATTTTCACTTTCCTGAAGAAAACGGATGTCACTTGGTGTCTGTGTGAAGCCAGAGAGAACTGCAGGACGTGATGATTGAGGACTAAGAGATTGTGAGAATTTCCAGTAGCAAACCCCTTTGACGAAGGAGTAATGCACCAAACCGATGCAAACTGGCCATATGATGCTTGAGAATTTTAATTCATATCTTTAAATACACAAGAATGAACAAACCTAAACAGTCCTCACATGTATGTGTGTGAAAGCCAATACAAAACTTCAGAGGTCAGCAAACTGGTAGGACTGTGTGTGTTGTTGCCAAGATACCACTACTGAAGGGGCCTGTAGTCAGGCTGTTTCATTGATAACAATTTCATGACCTGCCCTCAAGCGCCAGGCTGCTGGTTCAACTGTTACAGTTGAATTTCTCAAGCTATTATCCACCCCCAGCCTTCCAGACTTTTATTTTAAGGCCCATGCCAAAAATTAAAAACATTTCACCATTATTTTTTCTACATGTCAGCAATTTTATGTTTTAATTTTTACCCAATGCGATAGCCTCTTAAACAATGACAGCTCAACCCAAGAACACTGACACCTTTGTATGGTTTTGGACCGCACGTGTCTAGTCTACAGAGCTTTATCATAAGCCTTAATCTGCTGCTTTTCTCCCAGCTGCAATATAGGATCTTCTCTAAAAGCCAGTATCTAAAATGCTTATTGTACAAAGCAGTATTATTCTATGTACAACCCAGATGAAAGCTTACTTCTCTCCTTAACAGCACCTCTTTTGGGCATTTAGCTCTGACTGTGCTTCTCTGACCTAAGCTCCTTTAATCAAAGGAACCCAAGCAGATACTCAGTTAGACATTTCATTTTTGCCAAAGCTTACACTGTTCCTGTGATTACACATCAGGATGGAACATTGGCTCCACAATTCCCTTCATAACAAAGCAGCAGAAGCTACTTTTGAAGAGTTTACAAGCACTATGAAAGTTTTATTCTGCAGCTCAACATTAGTACGTAAAGACCCCAAAAAGGATTATGGCACTTGCAAAGCCTTCAGTGGACTTCAAGAGCTGCTAATATGAAGAGAAGTTTAATTTCTTCTAGGACTACTGCACTAACCTCCACAAAGAATGAAACTTTCAATGCTGCTACTTCAGCTGAGTGAGTTTACACAGCACATGTCAGTCAAGAACAAAAACACTGACTCAGATAATACGCTCTTTCCTCCTCGCTTGCAGTCTCAAAACATACATTTTCGGCTTTAGCAACTGAGAAATGCTTTAGGATAGTGTTGTCCCAGCCTCTGCTTCAAAAGCAGCAATTATATTGCTTGAACTATAGCATCACGAGGTAACAGAGCCACTTTCCCAAGGGGCCCTTCCTAAAAGGTGCCACTTTCAACAAAAAACACTCAAACCACAAGTCGTGCAGATTGAAAGCACCCTTCATTTCATCACCAGCTGGCGCACAAGTGCCTTCAAAACATTTTGCTCCCAAAGTAAATTTCAACTACATGCATTTGTGCTATAGGTACAGCATAAATATTTCAGGAGTCCTAAATTTCAGATTTTTGCTTGTGCTCCATCACATCTACAAACGTGTTACAAAATAAATGATCAATGACTCCTTTGGCTTTATGAAGAGCTCGGTGTGATGAGGTCCCTTTTTTGAACTACGGGTTTTAGCTACTGCTGTAACAGGCTATTCTATTTTTACAAAACCATGTACTTCAGCATTGTGAAAAAAATACTCTGCAAGCATTTAGAGAGGCTTAAAATCAGCACGAAGCAAATACACCAGCCTACGATCCACCGCTCCAGGACCGCTGAGCTCCATCCCCCCGCAGCAGCAGGGCGCAGAGTCCCGTCCAGCGCCGCCCTGGGGGGGACCGGCGCTG
>NW_009921198.1:28947-31911 GCF_000696875.1 Nestor notabilis | reverse complement strand
ACAGGCGGACGGGCGCGCCCCGGGAGGAGGCAGGGAGGAAGGCAGGAGCGAGCGGGGAGAGGTTCATTAGCGGGGCCGTTAATTAGCAGCTGCAGCTCCGGCTCCGCCCTCCCGGCTGAGCCACCCCCAGGAAGTTCCCACGGGCACTAAGGGCCCAAACCGGGGGGTAAAGCCCAGCTCCAGCGGTGTTGAGGCAGGAGAGGACAAGTGACCCGGTCACGGCCCTTCCCCTCCCGCAGCACCGGTCCCGGGGGCTCTGCCTGCACGCTCGGGGCTGCTGCAGAGGAGCATCATCACCACCCTCATCCCTGGGTAAGGTGCCTGACGGTGACTCCCTGCCATGAGCACACTCCCCATGGAATCATCCAGCTTCTGCCCATATCCCAGCCCGGACATCTCATCGGTGACTTGGTTATCGGGAATGTCAGTTTAATTAAAGCCTCCCCCCGTAGGAAACACTCACAGCAAGAGCAGCCACTTCCCTCATCCTGCATCTTTTTGCACAGCAAGCGTTCTGCTGGGGCTGTGAAACTTAAACTAATACAGACACTTGCTCTAGCAACACACTGATCCTTGTTGATTTAGTACATCTTCTAGACAACATAGAATCATAGAATGGTTTGGGTTGGAAAGGACTTTAAGATCATCTAGTTCCAACTCCCTGCCGTGGGCAGGGACACCTCACCCTATATGTAATATCATATATCCAACATGCTGACGAACACAGCAAAAGTTTTGAGATCCTAAAGGTAAATTTGCATTTACATGTGACACCATCCTGTGAAAGCCAGTGAAGAATTCATATGTCAGAAGTTAAATGTCTGTCCTGGACCACCAGAGAAATGAACCCTCCTCCGTGGATCTGGAAAAGCAGTTTTACTATGGAGTAAGAGATGAGTAACACAAAACCCAATTCCAAGAGCAGGTGCTGCAGCAGAGCAGTGGCCCAGCTGCTGTAAATGAAGATAAATCCCTTCAGAAGAGCTGAGGCAGTGCAGACCACAGTGCTGAGCTCCAGCCACCCAACCCCGGCTGCTGGGGAAAACAGGAGGCCAGGGAAGCTGTGGCTGCCCCATCCCTGGATCAAAACGGTCAAGAGAGTTTGATGCAAACTTGAGATGAAGCCAAAGTGCAATAGAAATTGCACCCTGTACTTGCAAGATACAGCTGGGACAGTTAATGGTTCAAACTAGCATGAAGCTGGGCCTGGGTGCCTGGTGCTTCCCAGCAAGCATGTGGTTGGACCAGAACCATGTCCCATACCAACAGAGAGACATCTGTGTGCTGGGTATTGGGCTGGACCTCCTGCAGGGCAGAACCCAGCCATGGGAGGCGAGGGGCTGACTCCTGACACAGCCCTTGTGTGCTCCTTCCTTGCCAGATCCACTTAGACATTTCTCCTCACCCAGGAGCTCACAGAGGGTCCCCTTTCTTTGCTTTCTCCCTCGGGATCTGCTGCAATCAAATTAACACGGTTAACCAGGGAATGGGCAATGAGGAGAAATTAGATGAGTTCCTCTCCTCCAACCAATCTCTTTGGACAAAAAAGTATTGATTAGCCTTAAAGCATTTGTACTTGGGAAGATGGATTCATGGGCTCCCTCCAATGACACTTGAGCCTCTCAGGAAAAGCTAGTGATGGATGCACAGCCCAGGCACTTCGTTTTAATGGAGCAGCAGCTTCGCCTGTCCCTAGGACATAAATCATGGTGCTGTTGCAGCCAGTCTGTGCTTCCCTAGTTAAGAGCACAGGACACGGAGCCCACCCCATCTTAATGCCCTGCACTTTTATCCAGTGTTGGCATAGAGGATTTAAAACCAGGACTGGCATTTAAACACACTCATCCTGCCTTTGCTCAGCCACTGCGAGTACACAGCACAGCACAGACTTGGTAACTAATGATTAAAAGGGGAAGGGATCCTTCTGCTATGAGAGTGCTGAGCGCACAGGGTGCCCGGAGAAGCAGTGGCTGCCCCATCCCTGGCAGTGTTCAAGGCCAGGTTGGACACAGGGGCTTGGAGCAACCTGCTCTAGTGGAAGGTGTCCCTGCCCGTGGCAGGGGTTGGGGCTGGAGGAGCTTTAAGGTCCCTTCAACCCAAACCACTCCGGGATTCCATGATCTCATTCATGAACATCCAGCTCCAGAGGCCCCGGTACTCCCTTGCCAGCAGCACCGCACCCCTGCCCCTGCAGAGGGATGCAAGAACCCACCAGCCCTTGTCCCCTCCCCAGGGGCGATGCCCAGGGCCGGCCACAGCCCGTCCTTTATCCGGTGCTGCCATCTGCAGCCCAACGGTGCTTTCCTGCCGAAGGTGATGGTTTCAGCGTGCACAAATCCCGGCGCACACAACACCCCGCGGAGCCGCTCGTGTCTCACCCAGAGCTCGCCCGCAAATCTCAGCGCACTGCTCCGTGTGTGCGCACCACGGGCTTATAATAAGCCAATGGGTCCAGGGGAGGAGAGGAACCAGCAAACCCGAGCCAGGTCTGTGAATAGAAGGACCTGCACCAAGTTAAAGGTGCAGAAAGGACCTTTTAACCAAGTCAAAAATCCAAGGCCACATTGGACAGGGCTTGGAGCAACCTGCGGGGGCCCCTGCCTGTGGCAGGGGGTTGGAACTGGCTGAGCTTCAAGGTCCCTTCCAACCCAAACCAGTCTGGGATTCTATGAACCCTCAGCCACAGCCATACATCTGAGCAATCCTCCAGCAGTCTTTGCAAAGCAGCATCCTGAAAGCAGTAGTTTCCCTAAGTTTTCCCTCCAATAACGCCCTCTCTGCCTGGGTCAAGTTCCTCTGCACCATTTGGAGCCCCAGGCTCCAGGTCCGGAACGCTGCCTGCAGGGAACCCACTTTGGGGGCAGTCCAGAGTGGAGCCCATGGGCACCAGCGCAGCCAAGAGCAGAGGCTGCTGCAGAGCATGGCAGGGGGCCCCCCCCCCCAAAACTCTTGTGGCAGACTCGC
>NW_009921198.1:15116-28916 GCF_000696875.1 Nestor notabilis | reverse complement strand
TGGAGAACCCCGTGTCTAACACCAGATTACCATGAAATATCCAGCAGCTCGATGTGAGCAAAGCTTTGCTCTGATACCACTCATTCCAGACAGGTTTCACAACCACACATACAAGAGTCCAGGCAGCTTTGCCCAGCGTTTGCCCTCCCTTTCCCCCAGGAACATTACCTTTCAGGGCCAGGCAGGTCCCCACCGCATCCCTGTGCTCACTTGTCCTTTCAAGCCTCCCATTTTGCACGAGGAAACAGGAAGAAAATGCAAAGAAAGATGTTCCTAAAGGGAAGCTGAACTGAGCCATTCCCTTACAGCTCCTCAGGTCCCAAGAAGGGGTTGAGATGAAGTGAAAAGGGGAACAACCCCCTAAAAACCCCTCTTTACCTTTGCCCTGTAAATTTCACCCTGCAAAAAACTCTGTTGAAGTGAGGGCCACTCTCTGCCTCAAGGTACTTATTTACTGACAGAGGATTAGAAGCTTGCTCAGCTGGGAAAGATCAGGCCTGCTCCTATCGTCTTGATTTCTAATACAAGGCAGCTGCTCATGGTGCAAGAATCACCCCATCATAAACCCTAAAGGTTTCCAGCACTCTCCAAATGGCAAATTTCAGAGGTTATGCTTCCTGAAACACCTTTCTGCATCATGTATCTTGTGCAGCATCCATCTTCTCTATTGCTTGTTATAAAGAATAATGGACATCACTTCTGTTTTCCCTCATTGGGTGGAGGCACAGAGCATAGGGACACAAATACCACCTCCTGCAGAAGTCAGGCTTTAACTGTTAAAGCCTGGAAAACCTGTTTGGGAGCCTATCTTCAGCTGGAAATGACTATCGTGAACCTGTTCCATGTACTACACCACTAGATTGCAGCAAAACACCAATTTCTGCTGCCAGCACACTTGCTGGACAGGAGAACGGAGCAAACAGCAACAGTACTGGGACATCTTGCAACCACACAAGCAAAAGAAGAAACCCTGCAGCAAGTGAGCTGCAGCAGAGAAAGCCACCACCTTTGGGATACAGAGAGTATCCTGCCTGCTTGGCTGGGCTGAAAGCATGTTCCATAGGTGCAGGACCCAGCATCTGCTGCATCTCAGGCAGCTTGCCCACAGCTCTGCATTGCACTGGAGGCCAACATCACACGCTGGTGGAACTGGAGCACTGTTTCCTACTGAGTTTGCACAAATATTTGGCAACCGTGAAGCTTGGCTGTGAATCCCAGCAGGAAAAGGTGACCTGGAAGAAACAAATGAGCTGACAAAGACAATGTGCTCCGAGAGCTGGAGGGCCTGTCACCAAAGCACTCCTCAATAGTTCTCCTTTGTAGAGTGAAGGCCAGAGGACTGTTAACATCTAAGCACTCTTGAACTTCAGCCCACCAAGTCCTTGGGCTGGGATCAATGTTTTAGAGCTGAACTTTAGGCTCTTAACTTGGGCATTTTGGCCTCAAACCCCAGAGGCGAAGTTCTCCCTCCTGCTGCTGTGTTTCTTGGGGAGCCCTCCCCTCTGCTCGATGCAGGTTGGGTGTCTCCAGCCCCTCCGTTTGAGTTTTGTCTCTGGGGATGCTCCAGACACCCTCCTACAGGCAGCAGGACCAACCTGGGCTTCCCACAGTGGCTGGAGGTAACTGAGCACACCCAAACATCAGACCCATCAGCAAGCAAAGGTCCCCTCCCTGGTGATGAGCTTGGCCATATATTAGTCAAGACCTCCTGCCTTTCCACTGGTGCCCCAGAAGGACCGAGGACCTTCACTGCTGTCACTATGCCCAGCAGATCTCTCACAGCTATAGCAAATGACTAGCCAGGGTTGTGTGAAAGACATGCAAAGCCTTCATTAATCATGAATAATTAATAATTAACAAATATTATTTAAAATACCAGGGCAGGAAAACTCCCGGTGCAGCTATTTTTGATTTGTAAATGCCAGGCTTTTAATTAAAACCGAGAGCATCATCATCACTCAACTGGTTTTAACAACCAGCATCTGGGGTTTGGCTGCTAGAAGCCATGGGCAGAAAAGGACAGTGAGAAGCTTCGAGTCTAAAGCCTGTGCCCTGACAGAAGCATCCATTCCTGGGGCTGGGAATTCCATGGAGAATTGTCAGCACTGGGGCCATCACTCAGATCGCTGCTGTCAGGAGGAGAAACATCCCACTGCTTGCACTGTGCCTGGCACGTGTCTGTCCTAAAGCAATCTCTGCGCTGGGCAGCCCGTTCCAACACCTGAGCATCCTTTGGGCAAAGAACTGTTTCCTCATCTCCATCTAAACCCGCCCTGGTGCAGCCTGAGGCCACTTCCCCTTGTTCTATCACTTGTTCCTTGAGGGCAGAGACTGACCCCACCTCTCTACAACCTCCAGTCAGGTTATTGGTTTATCAATCCATAGGCTTGATCCTTTTGAGCCCCTTACAGAAACCTGCTTAAGTGACTACTATTAGGTGGGTTTCTGGTACCCGTCTTCCCACTTAAAGTCTCCCTGATTGAGAAGCAGCTGCAGGCTGGGTCTTTTCAGCATCAAACAGCTTGTAAAAGAAAGGTTGCAGATCCATAACGCTTGTTTTGCAGGGAAACAGCAGCATCCCAGCCTGAAAGGTACTGGAGGTCTTTTGGACAAAGAATTCCCACCTGAAATCCTAGGAATCATGTAAGTAGAACTGCATTAGCTACACATCATAAATATTGATGCTGTTGCTAGGGGGAAGGAGGGCTGGGTTCAATGTTAATGGACTGATGTTGGCAAGCTTGAAACACTCCAGGGAGCAAGAGGGACAAAATACTGCTGTCAAAGAGCTGAGTGTGACTCCTGTGGCTCCCGGGCAGGGCTCATACGCCTGGCCCTGAGAACGTGCACAGCTCAATACACGCATGAGTCCCTCCTTGTTCTCCTTCTCTCTTTGGGTTAATCATAGAACCTTGAGAAAACAGCATCTGGTTTTGCATCTGATCTTAGGCAGAGCACACCCATGGGCTGTGTCTCTTCATGCCTGGACCTGGTGCGTGGAGCACCAGCATCTGGCTTTGGTGATATCCCTGGAGGGGGGGATCTGCAAGGCTTTGGGACCAGGCAAAAGCTGCCCTCTGCATAGGCTGTTGCTGAAGGTACTTGGTGAGCTCTGCAGTTGCTTAAGGAGGACACAGCTCTTGCATTTCCATCACTGGCACTGCTAAAGGGTCTAGCAGGATGATGGTGGGTCCAGAGGAGAATTATGCCCTTGCCAGTGGCCAGAGGCTGGGCTGTGCTTGGAGAGAAAGCCAGGGGAGATGGTCAGAGCTAAGACCCATCCAGCCACAGGTCGACTGATGGAGGAGGATGGGTTTAGAGAGGACCACAGGACATGTGTCTTTGTGAGCTCATCCTGCAGAGCTGCAGGGATGGAGATGTCCTGCCCCATGCTCTGCACCCTCTGCCCTGTGGGGCTGTGTGTGTCCTGGCAGAGGAGAGGAGGGCTCATTAAAGAGGAAAGCTTTAAAGGAGAGAAGCTTCTCACAAGGTAAGATTATGACCGACCACTGGAGCTGCTCCCCAGCCCAGCAGTGACTTGTGCTTCCCAAGCTGGCCATGGTGAGCACCACTGCCCGCATGGCCCTGCCTGCTGCAGAGGCACCTCCACACCCCGCAGAACTGCTGCTCTCTGCCTGCACTAACAGATTCAGGTGTCCGAGAAGATGACGCTGACCTTCAGTGCCTGGAATCCTCCTCCCTCCTTTCCCCTTGTTTTTCCGCTCCCTGCCTTTACAGTCCCGGATGGTTTCCACATTTCAAGTGCACAAGGTGTTCCACAGGCCAGGCTTCTGTGCCTGCTTATTATTCACAGCAGAGCAAGACCTAGACAGCAAATTGCTTTGTTGTTCCTGTGAAGGGAATCGATCCTTGCAAGCTTAGTACCTCTGACACGTTTATCGCTGGCTGGGCACAGGGAAGGATGCTCACGGCAGGGCCCAGTGCTCCCCGGTTCCCAGAGCTCTGATGTGGAGCAAGCATGAAGGCTGGGATTAACCACTAGGATTTCGAGGCCAGGAGATGTGGTTCTGGTTGTCTGATCACCTGCACAGGTATTAACCCTGGTGTCCTGCCTGCAGACACTGAGTGCATGGGTGTGAATGGGAATTAAGAGTCCAACTGAGCACAAGGGGGGCCTTGGGGTGATCCTGAGGAACAGAGGGTTCTTGATTAAAGGAGTATGTAGGGCCTTTGGGAAGGATTTGGGTGTTAATGCTGTGCTAGCACCTTAGTCATTACGTCTTGGGCTCTGGTGTTCAAAGCCAGGTTGGATGGGGCCCAAATCAGTCTGTGATTCTATAGAGCCAAAAAGCTGCCCACCCTGGAATAGGCATCCCGGCTGCATCCCCCAAGGACCAAGCTCAACCACATCCCAGGGCCATGTGAAACCGAATGAGATGGAACCCCTTAACCAGCAACGGGATGGGCCAGTGTCTATTCCTGATTCCCAACACAGCACATCACGGTTCAAATCTCACTCCGAGATAAAGCAAATGAGATGAGAAGCCAACACAAGCCGAGCCTGGGCTGGAGAGAAAGTGATTACTTGTTAATGGGCCAGCCTGAGATGAGGCTGTCCCAGCCCTGCAATTGAGGCAGTAAAACCCACCCGCTGGGAACCTCTGCCACAAACTTGTAAGAAACCCGAGTTCTTCAGAGAGAATAACAGATCATAAAGCTGCAGGACACACACACATCATTAACAACGTGGCAACGGCTGAGCCTACACACACAACAGGCAAGAAACACAGGAGCAGCAGCGGCTGGGGGGGGCCTTCAAAAACAAGGGGGCAGCAGCGGCTGGTCCAGCCTTCCCCGTGTGAGCATCCTGGAGGAGATGCTACCACACACGGAGGTGGGAAACACGTATGTTAAAGTAATGCAAATAATGAGCAAAAGAGGCAGCGTGTAAGCAAATACCACAGGAAAAGAGCTACTCATCAATCTCCCCACCTGTGAACAGGAGGAGGCACAGGCTGGGCCAGCCAGGGTTTAGGCAGCTTCAGTAAAGTCAGTAAATCAAATCATGTTCCAGCCTGAACATGTCTCAAAGGCAACTGCAAGCATCCGGCGGTGCCCGACTTGACTTTTACTTTTGCTGATACAGACCCAGCACTTTGCACTCCAGCGTCTTTTCCCCGACTGTTCATTGATTATCAAGCTGGAAGAGACAACAGTCATAAATTCATTTGATCTTGTTTATGGTATTCGTCTGTCAGACTTCCCTGGGTCGATTCCCATTTAAAATAGAGTATTTCTTGCAGGGAAAAAAATATCTGTGCATGGCAGGAACCTCTCCTGAAGTGCCATTGCCCTCTGGTCCAGCCAACTACAAGCATCACTGTGGCCATGGTAGAGAGAGCACCCTGGGATCCTGCTTCCTTCCCTGGCATGGGCAGGGATTCAACCCATGAATAGGTAGGAGGGTAACAGAGCCAAAAATCAGATGGTGGATGGGGAGCACTTGCCTTGGAGTCACAGCAACTGGGATTTGGGGTCGCTGGTTTGGTTTTTGGGCTTCTGTTGCTCCAAATCACATCATGGAATGGTTTGGGTTAGAAGGGAGCTTAAAGCTCATCTGGTTCCAACCCCTGCCCCTTGCTTCTCTGGGCAGCTTGTGCCAGGGCCTCACCACCATCAGAATGTAGAATTTCTTTCTCATATCTAACCTAAACCTCACCTATTTCAGTTTGAGCCCAAGTAAGCTCCTGTCTTCACTCCCACACTCCTCACCTGTGACAGAGTGGAAATAACTGGGTTTCCCCTGCTCTTGGTGTGTGCAGCATGATCCTGCCAGGGCAGGGGCTGTCTCCTAAAGTAGGGCTCAGCTGCAGAGTTCAACTCTTCTTTGTATCTCTGCTTTCCCCACATAACAAGGAAGACTCCAGGAGCCCCCGGCAGCCCCCCATGGCCATTCCTTCTCTTCCCTGGGGAGTTCAGCCAGTTAACAGTGTGCCCATTGCACTGCTGTGATCTGGGCTCTATCGCTTTAACCAGTAACAACAAAAAGCAGAAAAAACAGTTGCTGGGACTAGAGACATGAAAATCCATTAAAGGATTTCTTTTTTCTCCTACCCAATACCTTGGGGGGTTGAAAGCTCGGCTGCATGTTACTGCTCCAAATGGAAATCCAGAATAAATGCATATTTGAAGTAATAAAAGCCCTTTCGTACTAAATCTGAGTACAAATTAACAATTACTGGTGCTGTCTAATGCCTTTCTGCCTCAACGTTTTCATTTAACAGCCCTTCTTTCATCTGCAATGCTCCAGGTAGTTTTTTCTCCAAGATACTTATTGTTAGGGAGGGTTGTTTTGTTTTGGGTTTTTTCCCCCCCTCTTTCATTCCTATTTAGCAGCAGGAGGAAAGGGATTTATTTGCTGTTCAGGCAAGAAGTAAAGAGAGAAGCAAAGGAAGGCAGAGCCCTCACCATGCTTCAGTGCAGGATGGGCTGGGACCTGAGGGGTGATGGTGGGCACCGCATCCTCCTCACCCTGCAGGTGGGACCTGGGGGTCTCTGTGTGCCGTGGGCATCGTGCTGGCTCCTCACAGAGACATCCGAGCAGAACAAACGCCGCATGGGTGGTGCTGGTGGGAGATTGTCACCCCTGCTGTCACCAATGACCAACAGCCTCCCATTGCTGCCAGGTGGCAAAGGGAGATGGGGACAGGAGGATTTGGGTGGCTTTGCTCAGGAACTGAGAGGTGGAAAGGTCTCGTAGGAGAAAGAAAATCCCGGCATTGAGCATCTCCCCGCCAGCAACATCGCAGCACAGATACACCGTGGGAGAAGAACAGGCAGAGGCAAAGTCTGCTGCCTTCCTCAAGGATCTCAAAGTGCTGATGGAAATCTTCAAGGCATTCCAGGCCAGGCTGGACACAGGGGCTTGGAGCAACCTGCTCTAGTGGAAGGTGTCCCTGCTTATGGCAGGGGTTGGAGCTGGAGGAGCTTTAAGGTCCCTCCCAACACAAACCATTCCATGATTCTATGAGATTGAGTGAAGTGGAGTGAACTGAGGGCACGAGAACAGAAGGCTTCCCCCAAGCCCTGCTCGAGCGCTGTGTGTGTTTCCTCTTCACACCCCATTAAGTTTATGGGGAAGCACAGGACACGGCTGGGCTCCCAGTAGCTGCCGTTGATTAGTGCTCTGCAGACAAGTAGGGCTGATGGATCTGAGCACGGCGGCTCCGGTGGAGAAGAAAGGATAATCCATGGGAAATTTCTCAAAATACAAGGGGTGTGACCTGATTTCCAGCTATTCCCTCTATTGACCACACATCTCTGAGGGTCACCGGAGGGATTGGGGCTGGGACGTGGGGTATTGAGAGAGCCACAGACCTCACCCTGCACCAGGGAACATTAAGGAACCAGCTGCCATCGCCAGCATCGGCACTGACGTGTGTGAGCATCATCCTCATGTGCACAGAGAGACGAAGAGGGACCCGGAAGAAAACCCAAGTTCCAAACACTTCCACTTGTCTCAAACCTTAGGAGAAGGGCACAAAAGGCACCTTCTAAAAAGAAACCCATTCGCATGCTTTGCACACTTAGCAGGAGATGCTGTGTGGTTTTGCTCTCCCCAAGAGATGCACCCAGCTTCGCTTTGAGCCGGTGCCTCACACCATCGATAAAGCACAGCATCAAGCAAGCACCCTGGGGGTGTCCCTGGGAGGAGCAGGGGGCCCCACAGGCTTGTACCTGTGCTCGAGACCACCCTGGGATCCCTCACACCCCTCCACGGAGCCAGAGCAAAGGCCAGAGCAGGCAGGGGGCAAGTAAGGAAGTTTTGGGGCATTTCCTTGGCAATAAGTTTGTCTGAATGGTTGACAAAAACAAGACCCTTTGGGACTCCTGGGTCCTCTCCCAAGAATCAGTGGGGCCCTGGGGCCAGGACACTCGGGTCAGAAGACCCAAGGACTTCTCCCAGCTCTGCTGTTGGCTCACTGAGTAGCCTCATGATTGCCCTCTCTGGCCTGCAGTTGCCCCACCAGTGAGATGAGGACAGCAGGATGCTCACCTCCTGCTGTAAAGCACTTTGAGGTCTCCCATAGAAGCAGAAGGGCTCCAGCAGTCCCTTGCCTGGGGGTTGCCATGGGGCTATTTGGCCTGTTTTAAACCGCAGTCCCTATTAGCTGCCTCTGTTTCTCACTGGGGAGCACGACGTGCTCACAGCGAGGCTGTACCATGCTTTGAAATTCAATTCTTTGCAATCAGCAGCACCACCACCAAGGGCAAGTGGAGAAAACCAAGACCGTTGTCTCAGTTAATAAGAGAACAATTTAACATGTGATGGGGTTACTTTCCCTCATCCTTTGCCTCCCTTCAAACAGACCAGCAGACACCTAGAGTTGCCTGGAAGTAATTGAGTTGAAAGGCTGCTATGATTTCGATCCCCCATCCACCCCATTACCATCCAGCAATGCTGCTTGTCACCAACCAGCAGCATGTAAAATATTTACAGCCCTGTCTTTTCCCTGGGGAAGGATCAGAATAAATCATGGGAGCCAACAATAAATCAAAAATTAATCTCCCGAAAGCACGGGGCCTGCCCCATCCCTCTGAGAACAAGCAGCAGGATTTATCAAGTAAAGTGGTGCTGGTGTCTACAGGGGTGTGATGGATGGGGTGGAAGGGCAGGAGCCCAGGCACTGGGTAAAAAGGTGGGGAAGGGCAGAGGGGTTGTTAAATGCCACCATCCCTTGTCACACACATGGACTTGATCCCCCTCTGCCAGCGAGAGCTCGTGTGCACTCACCGAGGTCGCAGGGACCCTCAGGTCGGGCCGAGCACAGAGAGGGAGGTTACAGGGTCTGTACGTGGCAGTGATGGCATTTTGCATCTTTTCTAACTCATAAAACCTAAATGTGTTGGAACTGTTGGAGCAAGCCCAGAGGAAGCCAGCTTGGACACAGGGGCTTGGAGCAACCTGCTCTAGTGGAAGGTGTTCCTGCCCGGGGCAGGGGTTGGAGCTGGAGGAGCTTTAAAGTCCCTTCAACACAAACCATTCTATGATAAATATACTCATCCTATTGGCAGAACCTAATAAGAACAACCAATTTACCCTGTCAACGTTCCAGAGGATATTACTCTTTAAAACCTCCATTGCTGCTGCAAGCAATGCACCAAACCACACACTGAGCACCAGCACCCTCACTCTCTCCCTCCCACCATCACAATAATGATCAATGTGCAGTGCTCTTCATTACTGTTCTTTAAGAAGCTGATTTATCTGAACACCAAAATAGCTCTTCCCCACCCCACCCCCCCAGTTCACAGCCATTACATCTGCTTCTCCTGCAGTGGATGAAAACGTTCCCTTATGAGCTGTTTTTTTACCCCCTCTGCAACAAATTAGGCTCAACTCCCTGGTAGTAATTGCTCCCAACAGACTTCCTGTGGGTACCTGCTCTCTTTCAGCTGCAGCTCAGAATCTAGTCAATCCTATAAAGACTGGTTTAGTCAATTTTACAAAAGAAACAGATCAAGAGTTTAGAGGAATTTAGAGAGATGACCCCAAACTGGGCAAATATTTAACTGGAGGTGGCTGGGATGTGCTGGAGCCCCCGATGCACAGGGGCCAGCTCTGCCATTCCCTCAAACCTGCTTCCTGTTAAGGCTTCTCCTCACAGTTGTAGTCTCTGAAGTGCAGAGAACACAGAATATTTGTGATTTGTTACTAATAGGTGGATGCAAACACCAGTTTTTAAGCAACATGATGTATGAGATGCCCTAGCTGCGAGGCTGGCTAACCTGGGAAGCTCACGGACTTGGGAAGTGCTGGGGTACATTAGTTTGACTGACAAGCAAACAGCCTGAACAGGGTCAGCACATTTGTTAGATGCCTTAGTGCTTCCCTTAATGGCATCGGAGAGATCTCCAACAATGAATTAATCTCTGTCAATAGCACACATAATAGGGTTGCCCTGATAGACCAGTTCCTTCCTTTCTTGCACAGGCCCATTTGCAGTAACATGCGCCTGGATGGCAGCAGAATCCCTGGTCCCCCTCCAGAGCTACCTCAGGGGGGCTGCACCCCCAAGGACACCCTCTGCTGCCCAAGACCGAGCGAGGATTCAGGAGACCAGGGTCTGCCCACAGCTCAGCTGCTCCTGAGGCCTGAGCACAGCACTCAGCATCACTCTCTTGTTATATCATCACGTCTTGTCCATAAGCATCACACGGTTTCCTCTCAGCTGGGCCAGGGTGAACCAGAGCCATTACCCCTCCAGCGGTGCCCACAATAAGCTGCCAGTTCAGCCTCGCAGCAGGGAGGTGGGCACCGCAGGCACCCTTCCAGCCAAGGCACCCCCAGCCCTGCCCCTCGGCCACCATGACCAGTTTGCAGACAGGAGGTTGTACAGAGCGGGTGATGGCAACAGGCTCCTTCCTGGGTCACCAAAGCAACCCCCAAAAGACACTGTTTTAAGGAGAAGCCTTGGGCACGCTTGAGGTGCCTTGTAAATTGCTGCACAAGGAGATGCACTTCCCAGCTCCCGTTTTCTCCCTCAGCGCTAAACACCAACCACCAAAGGTTTTATCGATGAAGTTATTGCGAGGTTTTAACAGGGTTCCAAAGAACTTTGCCAACTGCACACACCCAGGGAGGGTCTTGGGTGGTTTTCTTGTCCTGAGCTACACAGACAAGAAAGAGAAGTCTCCTTCCATCTCTGCACACCCATTTCTCCATCCACTCATCTCTATGCAGCCATCAATCATCTTTCAGTGGCACATCCATCCAGCATGTAATTATATACCCAGGATGTTTTATGGCTGCACTATCCACCCATATTCCTATTTAACTTGCTCTCCCACAAACACCAGCACCCACCTACTCAGTTTAATTGCTCTTTCCGGTGGTCCCCCCTCTCCTCCCTCTGCTTTGCTCAGAAGCCACTAAACCCACTCGCCAAGTCTCAGGCAGACCAGGAGCTAAACCCAAGTTTGAACCCAGCCCCAAAGCCTCTCTCAGCAGCAGGGAGTATTTTCCTCATGATTCTGGATATTACGGACACCAGGTACCCGACAAGCACACACAGCATCCAGAGCCAGATACATGGAGCTGCTGGAGCAAGTGCAGAGGAGGCCACGAGGATGCTCAGGGGCTCGAGCAGCTCCTGTATGGAGACAGGCTGAGAACATTGGGGCTGTTCAGCCTGGAGAAGAGAAGCTGCTGGAGAGCTCAGAGCAGCTCCCAGTGGCTGAAGGGGGCTACAAGGATGCTGGAGATGGGACCTTCATCAGGAGCTGTAGTGACAGAACAAGGGGTGATGGGTTCAAACTGAAACAGGGGATGTTCTGGTTGGAGATAAGGCAGAAGCTCTTCCCTGTGAGGGTGCTGAGGCGCTGGCACAGGGTGCCCAGAGGAGCTGTGGCTGCCCCATCCCTGGCAGTGTTCAAGGCCAGGTTGGACACAGGGGCTTGGAGCAACCTGCTCTAGTGGAAGGTGTCCCTGCTCGTGGCAGGGGTTGGGGCTGGAGGAGCTTTGAGGTCCCTTCAGCCCAAACCATTCCATGATTCCCAGTGGCTCAAGAACAGGAGTGCCCCCCAGCACACTGCAGAGGAATACACTGAATCTGGGGCTCCCGCAGCCCTGTCAATGCCTTCACCAGACTTTCACTGTAGAACAGCAGCAAGTTGTTTACAATTATACAAAAAGGCTCTTTATTTACCACAATTACTACCAAGAACGTATAGAAAAAACACCAAGTTATGAGAAAATTGCTAGACTACATTTTCCTGCCAAAAATGAAGCCTGCTTTTGGCTCAGGCTTTGGTCTTGTATCATGCACACTGGTTTGCTCCTTCCCATGAGGAAAAGGGAAACTCTGGCCCTGTTGGAACATCGCTAGCACTTATGGGATGGTGTTTCATGGTCACCAGAGGAGAGGACAAGCTGGAGAAGGGATGCACTCATCGGCTGTCACTGGAGATGGGGGCAGAGAGGGAAGGATGGAGCATGCTCCATCAGAGCATCCGAGCTTGTCAGGGCACGAGGAGCTGAAACTGGTGCCTCCCTGACACACCAAGGAACCCTCCAAACACAGCAGTGTTTATCCTGCAGCAGGTTTCCGCAGTTACACTGACGGTACCCGACAGCCCCACATCGGCCACCACGAGCTGATGCTCTCCCCATCATGCTCCTTCTCCCCTTGCTGCTGCTCTCCAGCTTCCCCATTACCTCAGTGACTTCCTACAAGAGGCCTCAGGTCAGGAAAGGTGAATCTGGGTAGATCTTTGCTTCCCAGGGGACCAGAGACCCCCCCAGGCAGCATCTGCAGTTACCAGCATCATCTGATGTCCAGTAGCCATGCGCTCAGATGGGTTTATCCTGGCTCTCAGCTCTGGGGATGAGCTGTACAAGTCACTGCCAGCCCATTATTACAGATCATCCCACCTGGCTCCCTGCAGCACAAGAATGTTCTTGGCCAAAAGGCACATTCCTCCCCACTCCATGACTCCTTCAATGCTCACAAACATCACCTACAGCCTCAATGCTCCATATGGCTGGTGACACAAGTGTTTCTCCTGGAAGGAAGCTCCCAGCCTGAGCTGGAGGGAAGAGTTGGATGCGGTACAGCTCCTGTCAGCTCCGCACCCAGACGATGGAGAGCCAGAAAGGCATCTCCCATTCTGCAGCTGTCCCTCCGCATGCTTCCCTACGCAGACCCAACCATCTGGGCACATCACTTCCACCAGAACTAAGTTTCTCCACTGGCTCTGCTTGGATTCCATTTTAAATTACTTTGCTTCCTTTGGAAGCTCACTGGGGACTTTCCCATAAGGCTCGTCTAAAACTTTCCATCTCGACTTTCAACTCAGTGAAAATTTTCATGGAATTTGCTCTCCTTGGGAAAAAGCAGCAGCTCCTTCTTCATTAGGACAAACAAAACAAGGAAGGTTTGAATTTCCAGAGGAAATATTTCATTTTGTAGATGCCAATCAGCTGCTGGTTTCTCATTTCATTAGGCTGCTGATGAAAGCAGCACATACCAAGTGAAAAGCCAAGCCCCGAACCACGCAGTCACCCTGCAGATCCTGCCTGGGCCCCCTGCCCACATCTCTCTCCAGGCTCCTCTTTGCTCTCTCCTGCAGCCCCACGCACCAGTGAGAGCCCTCCCAAGCCCCAACCTTCCCTCCTGTGCTCCAGATCTCTGCTGGGAACACTGCACATGGCTTTTCCCTTCTCTCTGCATCCATTATTGATGAGCATGGCCACGGCAGACCTCTGCAGAGCATCCTGCCATCCCGGGCAGGCACCATGTGTGCAATATAGCCCCAGGGCTGGCTTTTTCAGAGGCAGGGAAGTCCTAACAGCTTCCAGTGGTACTGCCAAGTCATCTGCTCTCCTGGTTCTTAACTGGAAGCTGGGCTCACTCCTTGCTCAGGGGAAGCCATCTGGAGAAGTCTGCTGAGAGACAAGGAAGAAGTAGAAGGGACAGATGTGATCTTGCCTTGAACACACTCCCGGAGAGGCTGCTCCATGCTCATGTCTGATCAGGACAGCAGATACCCAGGCAGCAGGTTGGGGAAAGTAAATAACCTCCTTCAGCCAAGGCTTTAAATCAACTCATTTTGCTCATTCTCCTGTTTGCTCTGTACCCATAAGCCTGGAATGAGGCACCTTCATGGGATTGACAGGTCAGACCCTTCCCACACCATAGCAGTGCCAGCCTGCGCCAGCCAAAACTAGGGACCGCCATGGGGCTCAGTGCCAGTGATAATACAGGGCTGCCCAGTGGCTTGTGCAGGGACGTGATTTAGGAGGACACTTCCAGGCTTTCGGCCAGCATTTAAAGTGCA
>NW_009921198.1:12305-15085 GCF_000696875.1 Nestor notabilis | reverse complement strand
TTTCAGAGTCCAGCTCCCTGTTGTGCATCTGTCCTCAACAGGACCCACATGGGCAGCAGAGCTTCTGAGTCCCAGGTACGGAGGGGAAAGGGGAACACAGGGTACCCCCAAAAAGCCCAGTCCTCACTCTCAGCATCCTTGGATGCTCAGCAGGGAAAGCTGTGGTAGTGAGGAGATGGAGACCCAGCTGGGGCTCATGCTTCTGGCTGGAGCCACCAAAGCAATCATCCCAAGCAAGCCCTACACATACCCTCCAGTTCACCAAGTGCTAATCTGCCTTGATCCTGCAGGGACCATTTGGGATGATCAGAGCCCACGTTTTCCCAGGCAACGGTTTCTGACACAGTGCCATAATGGAAGGAAATAATCCAGCAAAGCCTGGGGGACATGGTAATGGAAGTTTTATCACCCAAACCACCTTTTCTGACCCAGCAGCTGGGCACGTAACTGGTTTTCCACACTTAGAGGTATAATAGGGATTGAGGCTGACCAGGATGTGAGTACAGCTTGCCCCGAGTACAGAGCAATGCTCACATCTTGGTATCTGTGTTCAGCACAGCCCCAGGCGACCAGATTCACACTTGGGTAGCAGGGACAGGAATCAGCCCTTTGGCTCAGCCACTGCTACATGATTTAAACAGTGGCAGCTCCTCTGTTTGCTCAGAGGATTTGGAGGCTGTTTGCACAGGTTTCTCCACTGAAAAGTCAAAACCTCACATAGAGAGCAAATGGCAGAAGGGAATCTGAAAGGAGTTCATGGTCCTTTGGTGGCAGAGCAAAACGTTGAGGGGCATTTCAGAGGCTGGGGGAAGCAGCACCCACAGACATCTCGGATGGAGAAGGGCTGTGCTCTACCCAAGCTGATGGAGAGCCTTTGATCAACACCAGGGAGGGATTAACCCAGCTCCCGCTGCTGCTAAACCGCCCAAGCAGCCCAGATCCTACACGTGGATTAATCATCCTCTCCCCCAGCCCGGTGCAGGAGCTGCAGAGCACACGGGGTCTGGGGAGAGGGACCAGCCCAGCAGCGATTGCTATTCATGCAGGAGAGAATACTTTATTCCCACATCAATGGCAAAGATGCTGAGCAAGTCATACTGAATGTAAGTACATAACTAACTGCTTCATTATTGGTAACAACCCAGTTTATTTTATACTCAGGCCCATATACAAGGTGATTTCGGAGGCAGTTGGTGGATGAGGATTAAGAGCAAGTTCTTGCACTGAATAAGGAAGCAAGTCCTGTTAGAAACCTCCTGCTCCTGAACACATTCATCAGACACAGGGGTTTGATCAAGTTCTGGAAGAGCCCACATTGAATTTTCTGGTGCCTTTCTGTTTAAACCCAACCCCACAGGCCTCCCAGGACCCATCTCAGGTGCCTACGTGCATATACCCAAGCCCATGCCTGGAGAGCATTCAGCCAGGAGCCTTGAGCTTGTGCCTGGTTGTCTCTGCGGGATACACAGAGTTTGCAGGCTCCCACATGCAGTGAACTCACTCACATTGCCCAGTGTGGACCCACAACATGCTGCCAGGCCAGGCAGGGACTGCACAGCCACTGCAGCAGGTCCCACACACAGCTGTAACACTGCACACCCAGCACTAGCACACACCTCGGTGTGCATCACACACTCACTCCTACTCATGGAGACAGCTTCTGGTGCCCAAGACTTCAGTGACAACACAGTGTCTAATATCCAGCCCTCCCAGCGTGGCGTATTCATTCCGTGTATGCACAAACACGAACTAGCAGAGTGAATTAGTGAGATGCTGCAGAGGGAAGAAAAATGGAGACACAGAGAAAGGAGAAGAGACAGACTGGAGGGGGAGGGATAGGGAAGAAAAGGGGAATACAAAAGACCAAGGCAGTTGAGAGGCAGATAAGAGGTCTACGTAAAAATAGAAGCCAACTTGTTCTCCCTTATTTATGCACAGCACAGCTCTGCATATCAACAGCTAAAGAAAGGATGCCCACCCAGGGCTCTGAGGCTGCTCTCCAGGGGACTATCCATTGTTCCTTCCTCTGGCTCCTTCCATGGGTTGTGTCTCCACTCTCCAAGCACTGCTCCTGCCAGCCATGGGCTTTTGGAGACAGACAGGCTTGCTCATGGGGGGAGATGCGACAAGCAAAGAGGAGCTGAGCACACTGCAAGGAAGAGTGAGCACAGGAGCAACCCCTCCATCCCATCCAGCAGCTGGGGTTGGAGACCATGCTTTGGCAGTGTTTCAGGCACAGGGACCTGGTCACGTAGGAGAAATCTCTGCTTGTGTACACTGAATGTGCATTGAGACACACAAAAGCCCTCAGTATGAATGCGCTGACACACATCCACCCTCCCCTCCGCAGCACACCTCCTTGCTGTTCCAAGTTCAGTTACAAAGGGCTCGGGGTCCTGGTCCTCCTCCTTCCCAATCCACTTCTCACCGGGAAAGCAGAGCACGTGGAGGAGAACAGCAGCGCTCAAACCTCACTCCCGTCCCCCAGGAAGAAGTCATTTACTTCTCCAACCAGCAGCACAGTTTGGTTTTCATCCTCCCGCTTTCATCATGCAGAAGATGAAAGAGTTGGAGGATTTCTCTCTGCCTCCCGCTCTGTGCTGGCCTCTACCACACACTGGGGATGATAAGACATTAAGGCTCTCAACTAGAGAATTTCTCAAGGCAATATTGACTAAAAGGTTTCCTTAAGTGTCCCCTGACAGGCAGCAGTTGATGGGGTTTAAAGGCAGTGGCGAGCGGAGGCCGGATTTAGGAGATCTGCTCTCAGTGCCCTCAGG
>NW_009921198.1:11993-12291 GCF_000696875.1 Nestor notabilis | reverse complement strand
AATTACAAACCACAACCCCCCCGCCCCGGCCTGAAGCACAATTGCATTTTAAAACGAGCTTATCCCTGCGTGGCACCAGCCAGGGTGGAAGCAGGAGCGAGCACAGGGGTACGAGGCGCCTGGTGCTCAGAGCCGGGGGCTGCAGTCAGGATGCTCCTGCTCTTGCCCCTCACACAGCCCAGGGTTAACTGACCTCCTCCATCTCGGCGCTTTGAGGCTAAACTGAAAGGAATGTGATAACTCACAACTAAATCCAGCCCCATTTGTATGGGGAGAGACACAGGGGCAGACCCCGGAT
>NW_009921198.1:11424-11917 GCF_000696875.1 Nestor notabilis | reverse complement strand
CCCCCGGGCGGCAGAGCTGTGGCTGCACCAGCAGCTATAGATAGATATCCCCTGACTATTCCAGCACCGGTACCTGCTGCTGGGATGTAAAGGTGTCCAACACTGCTCCCGCGGCACGAACCCTGAGGCTGAGGTGTTTTCAGTGTTATCTACCCCGTCCAGCGAAAGAGGCCCCTTGTGGAACAGCAACGACTTCCACACAGCCCTCCCAGAGCCCCTTCTCGGTACATCTTTGATTTAAACCCTTCTGGAGCCCAGCCCCTTTGATCAGTGAGGGGCTGACAGAAGCAGGGGAGCCCAGGGAGGGTCAGTCCCAGCTCCCGCTGCCTTCCCGTGGCATCGCATCCGTTGGCTTTTGTTGCTGCTTGCTGCAGAGTACCTGGGCTGCAGCTTTAACCTCCCTCATCAACAGCCTCCCAGGTCCAGCAATCTTTGCAGTGGGTTTTCATGGAAGGAAACAGTACATGGCTCTAAAACCAGAGCAGAATAACAC
>NW_009921198.1:1887-11393 GCF_000696875.1 Nestor notabilis | reverse complement strand
GTAAAGAGGCCCAAAGCACCTTTGTCACCAGAAGACCTGAGCACAAGCTGAGCAGTGAGTCCCTCCATGTGAGAGCAGCCAGAGCTTTCCCTGGAACAGCTCTGGATTACTTCCTGACTCAGGTAATGTGGGATTTGGGAAGATGCCATCCTGACTGTACCATTCCCACCTTGCTGCTCCTATCAGCCCGCAGGATCTGGCATGTTTGCTGGGGTAGTCAGAAACAGCTGATTAGCACTAACAGGAGAGTGCTGACACCTCACCAGAGACACCAGGAGGAACACAAGAGCTCAGCAAGAACCCTGGGTACACCAAGATAAGGCAGGTCTATGTCTCACCACACTCACCCTGCCTGGGTAGGGGATGAGGGCACGGACACCCTCGCATGGTAACCTCAGCGTGTTCCCCAGATACAGACTTATCCTGACAGATGAA
The DNA here is from genome assembly GCF_000696875.1 of Nestor notabilis. Lineage (NCBI taxonomy): Eukaryota > Metazoa > Chordata > Aves > Psittaciformes > Psittacidae > Nestor > Nestor notabilis. Next base: position 10,958 of record NW_009921198.1, on the reverse strand, counting down.
TACATCAGATCCAGGGAAGCGGCAGCACCAGCCAGATGCTTCCTTCCCCACACATTACAGGAGACAGGGAAGTCTCTAATTAACAGCACCTTAAACTGCCTGGGAGGCACTTAGCTGAGACCCTTCACTGCGCTGGAGGTGATCACCCATCTCAGAGGTGCTCCAGGGAGCCCCAAGGCCCCAGGTCAGACCTACTGCAGGAGGGAAGAGCAACTGGGCTTTACTTGCCGAGTATGACAGACCTGCTGGCACCCCACAAAGCAGAGGGACCATGGGGGCACCTCTTTGTGCCCGGTAGACCTGGTGCCTACAGCACTAAACCCGCAGTGCTGGGTGAAGGCCTCTCTGGACACAGTGTCTACATGCCACAAGCCAATTCATTTGTGCAGCAAGGAGATACGGATCTTTGACTGATCCATGGCCTCAGCTGCTGCAGGAGTCTAAGGAGTCTCAGCCTGTGGACCACAAGACAAACCAGGCTGCAGGGCTTCATGGCTGTAGTTGATGTGCTTCCCTCAATGCAAGGATGGCATAGAAATGACACATTCCATACCCTCCTACAACTACTTGGCCAATCATAAACTGCCTGTGAAGGAAAGTTGCTGATAAACACATTATCTTGCCTCATCACATAAATAATTGGTGGTATTATGAATGCATGAGCCAGCACGATGAGGACCTGAAGGTTGTGCTGTGTCACAGCAAAGCTAATGTCACCTAGATGTGCAACAAGGCTTATTACCCAGTGTCAGAAGCTTTGAGAGTGGATTCTGGCTCCATGTAAATCAGGGTAACGATGTTGAGAATGGGTCAGCTCTGATTTATGCCAGGTGATGAACTAGTCCATGATGTCCATATGGGTCCATAATTATCCATATGGACAGATACAGACATTCTGCACAAAGCCACTACTGTTCCTGTTATAATTCAGGATAATAAAAGAGGCTGATGCTGTGTCAGATGCCCATTAAAAGTCCCAGACTAGTAGGAGAGTAAAACTTTCCAATTGCTACAGGTCCTAAGTGGACTAAATAATGTCCATTTTGGTTTGTAAGTTGGTTGAGGCTGAATTAGAGAGATGAACTTAATAAATACAACACTCCAGCACCAGAAGTGTCACATACTGATAACAGACATGGGCACCTTAGTCTGAGGTTAGAAGAGGCATTGCAAAGCATGATTTTACTGCCTGGGCAACACAAGGCAGAGAAGAAGATGAAAATCCAGGCCTCCCAAAAGCCGCTGCAGTGCCTGGACCAGTTTTTCCATCAGCACTGCAAACCACTTGTCTCCAGGAGGTGGGATGTGGCATAGGAGCGAGGAGGAGGATGGCAGGAGATGACTCAGCTTCCTCCGTACTTCAGTAGGGAAGCAGGATGAGCAAGCAGGGGATGTTGTGCCTACCTGCATGTCTGCAGCCTTCTCAGAGGGAATCCTGGAGAAGGCAGGATGCTGAGAACAAGCACACACAGGTTCAAGTGGGAGCCCAGGGCTCACGCTCTACAGACTAGGTTCAAGGCAGACTTACAGTAAATTAAGCACAGAGCAAGATGAGTACGGGGCACTTCTGTGTGTTGTGCACATCAGCAAGCAAAGGAGCTGGGCTGGATCTACTCAGGGATCCCATCAGAAGGCAGCAGTGCTGCTCGCAGGACTTTGCAAGGCCTCCTCCCCTCCACCAGGAGCACAGAGCATTACTGGTTTCACTGGTTTGTGTGGCAGGGATTTAACCTCAAGCACAAAGACTAATTTTTTTACCCAACACGCTCATCCCATCCCTTGCTCTGGACTCAGCAAGGGCTGTGCCGAGGCTGCAGAAAGCCGTGCCAGGGGCTCTGCTCCCTGCATCCTTACAGGTGCAGGGCCTGGCTCACCCTCAGAGCAGGACACTCGCCCAGGTTCATCTGAGACACGAGATCAATGTCTGGACCACTCCTGAGGACTGATCTTCCTACAGGACTGAGCTTACTCAAATAGCAGCAGCCCACTCGCTGTGCTGGCAACATTCCCACAGACTCGGCACTCCCAACATCCCAGCATCATTCCCAGCCCAGCCCGGCTCTGACTGACTGCCTGGAGCTGATGAACAGGCAGGTGCCCATTACAGCCCATTTATCACCACTGTGTCCTGAGACTCCCGAGGGCTCGCAGGCTGCGCCATAGAAACAGGTCTCTTTTTCTGCCTCTAAGCCGTGTGAGCCACCAGCAGAACCAGATACCTCATTTAATTCAGAGCAGGATGGCAAAGCTAATAAGCCCCAGCAAAGCAAGCATTAATAAGGCACTATAAATATCAGTGTCCCTCTCAGAAGCAAGGGGGTTGCAGCTTTCAGCTAGATGCCTTGCAGCAAACCTAAGGCTTGAGCACGCACAGAACTCCCCTCTGATCAGTGATGTGCTCCCATTATCCACAGCACTCCCTCTTTGAATGTGACATTTTCTTCCAGCTTTCCCAGCCACCGAAAGGGAGAATTTACATTTCCAATTCATAGGCAATACAGTCCATTAGGTTTAACAAGTCAATGAACTTCACATGTAACCTACAGCAAGCATCAGCTCTGTGGCTATTCAGTTTAACTGATTACCTCTTCACTATATCTAGGAGCCCCTGGCGTGGTCATGGCAACTGGTTTTGCTTAAATGCAGCTGAACAGTGAAGTTAATTTTAGATTAGGTGAGGAGGAAGCTGGTGCACCAAAGGAAGCTCAGCAGCTACATTCCTCTTCTCAGCTTCTCTAATGGAAATGGCTCTACCCGCCAGCTCCTCTGCTGTGCCCTTCTAGTCACGCACCAGGCTCCCAGTGCTTGCACATCCGCACTGGGATGCCAGGCTTCAGGCATCCCTGCACCAGAGCGACCACGTGCAAAGTCCATCAGTCACCATAAACCCTCCCAGGCACCAGCACATCACTGGTGGGATTCTGTCTCCTGCAGCCAGCCCTCTGCAGAGCTCCTCTGCTCAGCCTGGTACCCAGGCAGTGGGGAAAGCAGATGTGTGGATCCTCACGCCCCAGGGTACACCCCTAACACAGGTAGGCTGGCTCGCCCTTCCCTTCCAGCACTGCATATAGCACTGAGATGATTTCCTCTTGGTATAAAACAAAGGTGTCAAAAAAGTCTTTGCAAGCCCAGGCCTGGGTAGTCACATCCCAGCTGAGTGCAGTCGCCTACATATATTATAGAATCATAGAATCCTTTGGGTTGGAGGAGACCTTTAAGATCAAGTCTATCTGTTAACTGATGTGAATATGTGAATAAGAAAACCCATAAATAAGCTAGAAATGACCTTAAACATAATTAGTACTTTGGACCCAGGAGGTGTATTTTGGTTGTTCTCATGAGAATGAAGTGGTAAATGGGCAGTTCTTGGAAGCAAACCTGCTTATTACTCCTGTCCTTCCTCCAGCACAGCAGGAAGCGAGCAGTACAAGGCAGCTTCCAAGCCCAGTTTTCCAAGTCTTAAACCTGCCAACCCCCTGGAAAGCTCTGAAGCCAGGTTAGCAGAGCTTCCTTGGCTCTTCTGGGCTCTTTGCCTTCTTCACTGTCTGCTCCTGTGATGTTTCTGGCTCCCTGTGCTCACCCACACTGCGCCATCCAAGGAGCACCCACACAGTCAGCCCTGGGACCCTGTTTAACACACATCTCCCTGGGCTGCTCTTTTCATCGTCTCGGCTCTTTCCCCCCACATAACCACACAGAACCTGAAGGAAGGGCAGCTACTACAGGCACCAGCCTGCACTCAGTCCCAGCACAACATGCTCTGAGCTCATACACCACCCAACACACAGGCACTCGCTGCAACCGATTCCAGCAGCACCACCGCCCCCCCCAGCCTGGCTCCCTGGGAAAGAGCAAGGTACCTCCTCCAGCAGGCACCCTGCAGACCCATGGGTGGGCAAACATGTGCATCACCCTGGCAATGTGCAGAATAGAACTATACCTGTCACACACGTCAGGTCATACAGTCACGAGTTAGAGCCTTGTTATGTAGCCACACACTGTGTGCAAACCACCACTATTAATATATATATATACACTCACATAAAGCAATACTGAAATAGACCCAAGACCAAAGCGTGCCTTGCTTTGGCTCCAGACTGTTGCCTAGCATAAAGCCTATGCCTGCCTGCATTGCAAAGTGCGTATTTACCTCTAAAGCTCAGTATCTACCCAGGCAGCAGCCCTGCCGTGCCTGTTGCCCACCACAACCGTGCTCAGCCTCTCCCAGCAGCAGGGCTCTGAGATGGGCTGAATCAAGTCCTGGGCCTCGCTGCTGAGATGAGCACGTTACAGAGTCCCTCCAGCCACCCAGGCCAGGCCCTCAGAAGAGGGGAAACAACCAGGATCTCTCTAGTAATTCCAGCTAATGCCAAAACCCAGGAGCAGAGAAGCAGCAGCTGCTACAACCTTTTCCAGGAGACAGTTAAAATACAGAGAAACCCACTGAGATTGATTAGCCAACGTTGTGATTTGTAATTTTGCTTAATGCTATTAAAGAAAAGCATTGACCATTTGCTCGGGAGAAAGGCTGGCAGAGCACCAAGCTTTTGCGTAATGAATTCAGAGGATTAATCCTATTAGTCTTCCTCCCTTCCCCCAGCTCCTCAACTTGTCTGAAGATGAAGCACAGATGCAAAACAACCCAAGCAAACACAGGGGCTGAGCTGCATCTGATATCTCCTGACCTTTGCGCTGGCCCTGTGCAATGGCAGAATGACTCAAGGAGGCACAGGAGGTGAGGAGAACAATGCTGATGTTATCACAGAGGCTGGGAGACTCTTTCAAAGCCTCCAGCAGCTGAAACACAGAGAACAATAGGGAAAAACCTTGTGTGGTGGAGGAGGAGGCACAGGGATGTTAGTAGCAGGCTACAAGCGGGGTGTGTGTGAGTGGGGCTGTGCCCCATCGCATGGCACAGTAACTCCCTCAATGGTTCATGCATTGGTGTGGTCCAGCGGTTCTGCATCATTGCAGGCGGGCACCTGCAGCCCCACGGTCCCCATGGAGGGTGTCACCATCCAGAGGCCACCCTAACCAAGCAATAACAACAGGGGATGTGCAGGAGGAGAGCTGGAGAACCCCTCTTGCCTTCCCTCCGCCCCTGAGATGCCAGCATGGAGCAGGATTGGATGGGAACGGCTCTGGACAAGAGATCTTTCTGCACCCACCAAGGCAGCAGTGGCCCAGTGCTGCTGCTGGGGGACAAGCCTGGAGACCCTCTAAGCAGGGCCCCAGAGTATCTGCCTCCTCTCACAGGGCAGACATGCTCACTGCTGCCGTGGTCCTGCGGCAAGGGATGCTCACGGGGTAGGCTTCACACCACCTCCCACCTTGGAGCCATCAGAAAGGCTAAACTAATTTCCAGAGCTTCCCTTATCTTTAACTATCACATTGGGGAGGAAATGGCTCTCCCACACCCAGCTCCCTGGTCCTCTAGCTGCATGGAGAGCATTGCTAATACACGTTCCCCGGGAGCAGAGGAGGATGTTAGCTGCTTCTCTTTGGTGCAGCATGTCACCTATAGACAGCATCACGTTAGCTTCACGTCATTACATGTGACAAACCTCTGCATTAAGAGCCATAAATATTTATATAGCATGAATACAGACAACAGAGCTGACACCTCGCACCGCAAAGGGAGTCAAGCATGGAATATTATTTGCAACTTCTTCAGTAACACTTGTGTGTCACCCATTGAGTGCCTTCCCCCCAGCAAAGCTGGAATATACATCTCCAGGCACCGAGGGTGACAATTCTCAGCTAGAACTGACTGTACAGTCCTTTCCTTCTCCTCCAAGGACATCCCACACAGTCAGACACCAGCTCTAACCAAGTGAGCAGAGAGAGCGGAGGAAATCGGGACCACCTACGACAGAACACACACAAACCCAACCGCACTGGTGGGCTCCAGGGAGGCACCAACTTACTGGCTGCTTCAACCACAAGGGTGACCACTTCCCTCAGCAGTGTCCCAAAGCCCCACCTGGTGACACCAAGCTCTGCCAGCCAACACCATCCCTGCTGCGGAGGGGTCAGCAGCAGTACCCGGTGGCTGCTGGTTCCTCCCAAATCCAGCCAATAACCACAGCCTGGGATGAGCCCTTTTGGGGCTGCACGTCCCCAAAAGCTCCTGCGTGTGCATGGGCGACAGCACTGCACCCTCCCTCCCATCTGAAAGCTTTTCTTCCTTACCACATCACACACGTCCGGAGGGCAGCCCAGGATCACCGCTGCAGCTCCCATCCTCTGTCTTCTGCAGGAGCTGGGACCAGGCAACACCAAGAGCTTGTGGTCACAGCCATTGCCACCTCAGCCGGCACACTCAGTAGAAGGAACATGGACCCCACCACTCCACCAGTGCTGCACTGAGGCTCTGGAGGTCCAGCAGCAGCATCAGGGAAAGCAGCTCCTCCTGTGCAGCAGCTTTATTTGCAGAGCAGCTCTCACACAGGTGATCAGTGCCTTAATTTCCAACACTTCTCAGGTGTTGGACGTCAATCTTGATGAAAGCAGCCAAGTGTCTCCTTTGTGAGTGCTCAGACTTTGTGTTCTTTTCCATTAATAGTTTACTAATGAACTTCTTGGCGCGTGTGCATGAGCAAACAGCCAAATTCAAAGCAACTTTCAGAGAGAGTTCCAGAACGTGCATTCGGAGCTCGCTACCACAAGCGTTCAAAGAGCCATCCTGCTGAGGAGCAGGGTCACAGGAGGAATAGCTGATGCCCAGCTCACCGAGGCACTTCATACTGCGCATCTCCTCTCTGCTGCTTGTGCATCAGCCCCCATTTACGCAGCTGGTGCAGGAGTTACTCCACAATCGATTTTTAAGAGAAGACCTGGCAGGAAACTCGTAACCTGCTCCAAAGCAAGTTTCCAGCCAAGATTTGTCCAGAAAATTATTTCCCAGGACACGCTGACTCAGTTCCAGCCTTGCCCTGACAAATGTGACACAGTGCCCGTGATGCTCCAGCCCAGCACCATGTCACAGTCACCCAACCTGTGCTCCAGTGTCACCAGCCATGGAATTCCTGCATTTTACACTTAGGGTTTGTGACTGAACTGGAAATATCCCTGGACCTCCCGTGTGGAGAGGAGCAGAGGGAGGGTGGCAGCCTCATGGGCCCTGTTCACGACTCTTGAGCTTCCCGAGCACGATAAACCCTACGTGTGTCACCTCCCAGCATATTTAGCAGGGACGAAGCCGTGGAAGACCCACAGCTACACGTGAGCTGCAAGAGGAAGACCGGACTGTGCCCTTGTCCATGCTCCTGCTGCAGAAACCTGCCCTGGACATGTTCACAGCCCCATATATCGAACCAGAAACCCCACCAGATCCACCTCCATGGCCGCTGCAGTGCAGCAGGGCTGGGGGCACCTGATGCTGCAGCAGCTAATGCACAGCACTGATACTCATCGGGGTGTCTGGTTGCAAACGCAGCACTCAAGAAGATTGTTCCTGTCTTGTTTCTTCAAACTGTTCTATGATGACTCTTGCAAACCAGGAAATTCTCAGTGCTGCCACGGGTTTGTCCTCTCATCTCAAGCGGTGTGTCTCCAGGAATTAGCTGCCTGAATACCTAAAGACTGTGCTACGAGAGGCTGATGAATGCATCATCTGAGTGCCCCAGATTCTTGCAGGGGCTGATGAGAAACCTGGAGAAGGACTTTGGACAAGGGCCTGTAGGGACAGGACAAGGGGAATGGCTTTAACCTGCCAGAGGGGAGATTAAGATGAGCTCTGAGGCAGAAGCTCTTCCCTGTGAGGGTGCTGAGGCACTGGCACAGGGTGCCCAGAGAAGCTGTGGCTGCCCCATCCCTGGCAGTGTTCAAGGCCAGGTTGGACACAGGGGCTTGGAGCAACCTGCTCTAGTGGAAGGTGTCCCTGCCCGGGGCAGGGGTTGGAGCTGGAGGAGCTTTAAGGTCCCTTCAACCCAAACCATTCCACGACTATATGAGGAGCAAACATCAGACCATTCCCTCCTGCCTTCCCCAGCTTCTTCATGATGTAACCTCAGAGCAGTGATGGTTGCAGTGCCCAGGGAGCCCTCACCTCTGGTGCATCCCATCACTGATCTGTCTGCCGATGCATCTGGAGGAGGGAGCAAGCATGGAGCATGTGAAGCAATAAGCATTGTTCCTCACACCCGCCTCAAGGCTATTTACACAGTTCCCATTAATTTCTGGTAACCCGTAATTATTTTAGTTGATGTTTTTGTATTTCATGCTCTGTTTGTTTCCACTCTCAGGACATGAACAGTATTTCTCAGTGCTGAAGGGATGCTGGGGCTCTGCAGAAGAACAGATCCCAGAACTGACGGTCACTCAGATGCTCTCCAGCCACCCCACGAGCAGCGGCTGCTCGCTCCCCTGCCCTTCAAGCAGGGCAGCAGAAGTGTGCCTTCAACAGCTAGATTCCTTCCTCCTGTTTATCTCACATCTATTCTTATTCCAGTGGGTTTTAATTTTCCCCCTTCTTTCTTCCCTGAAGCAATCAAATGGCACCTTTGCATGGGAAATCAGTGCTTTCTGCCCATACCATCATGTAAACCCAGGACAGCCCAAAGCATTCCCCACACTTTTGAGGACAGAACCAGAATGCATCCCCTGAGCAGCCCAGTGAGTTATTATTCAAACTCCATTAGGATCTTGTGCTTGCACAGCCTATGCTGGAGCTTCACTCTCACCTGAGAGCTGCGGTGAAATCCTGGATGGGACTGATGTTCTCCTCCTGGTTTGGGAGGTAAACCTCAGACGTGTTCATTTCCTTTACCCATTTATTGGGCCACCTTTCTAATTTCCCATGCTTTTTACTTCTTGCTTTCCTGGGAATGCTCTGCTGGTGCTGCAAAGGAAAGGAGTTATTATTCAGAAAAGAAGTGGGAGAGATGCTATAAATGTAAAGCGCAGGAGCAAGCTTTAATCATCCTCATCATTAGTTAATTGCCGTAGACTGAGTCCATTCCAAGGAGAACACAGAGTGTTAAATATAGATGTAGAACTGGGATCTATTTTTGTGATCGGATCCTGCTGCTGCTCTTCCCAAGGATGTCAACACCGGGGACTGTAAGAAG
>NW_009921198.1:0-1856 GCF_000696875.1 Nestor notabilis | reverse complement strand
GCGTCAGCCGCAGTCAGTGGGACGTGGGCTCCTACCCAGAGCGGGTGGGAATGTGCTCAGCTCCAACGGTGCCTGACAAATGAATGCAAGGAGGATCCCACTAGATTCCGCACTCAGCTTTTGGGGAAAACCTGTGAAATACCTTGTTCTAACAGCGCCTTGTCCAAAGTCACGTCAGGGAATTGGAGCTGAGTCAAGATCAGCTGAATCCTGCCCAATGCTTTAACCATCAGTTTCGTCCCCATAGGGAACCATCTGAATCTATTCCTTGGGCCTTAGACTGGCAGAAGCCCTTCCTCTCCTCATTGCACGCTCCCCATTTTCAGAGCCCTTTTTCTCTCCTCTGTGTACCTTTGTTCATGTCCTCTCTGCACTTTCTCTCCTCCTCCCTCCTCCCTCCCATTCAATCCACTCCACTAAACGTTTCCTTCTCAATTAGGGTAGTGGCACCCTTGGAGAGCAGCTGCCTGTGGAGGGTTTGAAAGGCGTTGAGTGGCTCTGTCCTCAATTACCTGTCCAGAGATTTCTCTGGTCCAGCACTTGTAAAAACACTTTCCCATTAACTCCTCCTTTGCAGAGGGTTTTGCAGCAGCGCTGAGGATGGAGCAAGATGCTTTTGCTCCAGCCCAGGCGCAGGGTGATGCAGAGCAGAGCCCCGTTTCTCCCTCCAACCACCAGATTAGCAGAGGCTGCTGGAGCTAAATCCCCTGGCAGGGCCGGGAGCCGCGGGCTGGTGGCTCCAAGAGATAAATCCCAAATAAAGGCTTTTTCCCCTGGCTGGCAGGGAGGTGGGTGCTGGGCTCCTCGTATCTCATAGTCATGAGGATGGCAGCATTACCCTTCCTGTGCCATCCCGCTTGGCTCTGAGTCTCGCTTCAGTGTCTGGCCACATGTGGGGACAGGGTTGGGACAGAGGAGCGAGAGCTGCCTGTGCTTCAGTGTAAGGGAGTGGGGCAGGGCAGGAGTCAGGGGACCTTCCGCATGGTCCTTGGGGCCCAGGGTGAGTGTGCAAGTCCCTGAGCATCCCAGCATGTCCCTGGCAGCGCTGGAATCCATGTGCTCCCCCAGGTTACAAACCACACGTGGTAGATACGTGCCCATGCAGTGCTCTGTGCATGTCACAGTGGTGACACCAGCGTGATCGCGGAGTGGGGCAGGGCAGGAGTCAGGGGACCTTCCGCATGGTCCTTGGGGCCCAGGGTGAGTGTGCAAGTCCCTGAGCATCCCAGCATGTCCCTGGCAGCGCTGGAATCCATGTGCTCCCCCAGGTTACAAACCACACGTGGTAGATACGTGCCCATGCAGTGCTCTGTGCATGTCACAGTGGTGACACCAGCGTGATCGCGCTGCGGCACAGCAAGAGACAGGCTCCCCCAGGTTACAAACCACACGTGGTAGATACGTGCCCATGCAGTGCTCTGTGCATGTCACAGTGGTGACACCAGCGTGATCGCGCTGCGGCACAGCCAGAGCCAGGGGATGTTTGTGCTTCATCCCATGCGAGTGTGCTGAGGGTGTTTGGACAAGCCCGAGTGTGCAGTCGTGTTTGGTTGTCCGAGTATATCCAAGCATGCCCGTCCTTGAGCAGGGGCTCGGGAGAGGAGGATTAAATGCCAAGCGCTCTGCGGAGCTCTGCCGCGGGCTAATGCCTGATGTATTGAGCCTGCCGGGCTGTTGACAGATACCTGGGCTCAGGCTTTGCTGCCCGCTGGCAGCACTCCCGCGCTCCCAGTTCCGCTGCACTGAGCTCCCCCGTGTCCTGGGGCTCAGCCGCAGGGACGCTGCGCGTGTGCACAGCGGGCAGAGCGCATCCTGGGGGCGAGCACACGCGTGTTCACGCGTGTGCAGTCAGTGTG
>NW_009921197.1:0-2184 GCF_000696875.1 Nestor notabilis | reverse complement strand
GGAAGTTATATTCTTTCAATTCTCCTCCCTATCCCTCTGGGAGCGGCAGGAGGAAGAAGGTGGGGAGTGAGTGAGCGGCTGCATGGTTCCGAGTTACCAGCTGGGATTAAACCATGACAGATTCTCTCTCCCATCCTGTTGGGGCAGAAGTTAGTGAGCAGGCATGTTGGTACTTAGATACTGGCTGGGTTCACCACATTACAATAAACAACTAGATAGAGCCCTTGGTTCATATATAAATACGTACACAAAGACACCGCAATATTTCATATAGTATTCTTTACTTTCAGTAGTCATAATGAACATTCTGCATAGAAACTCTTACTTTATTTAGTTTTGGAACAGTTAATTCAAGAACTTCAAAAGCTCAACTGATTTGCTGAGGCTCCTAATTTTCAATTCTTTCACTTGAAATGCTTTTACTTATTTCCTCCCAATTATTTATATGCATATTTAGCATATTTAGCTTCATGACTGCTATAAAGTAGAAAATCAGGTTAAAAAAACACATTGTATTTATATTTGCACACTCCTCCTGGTGTTATTTCATGATCTGAGCCCTGCAAATAGTGGATAGGCTGGAGAAAAGCATAAGTCTCATGGGCAGAAAGGAATGCCTAATTCAGCATTTATTTATACACCAAATGATTACTTCCCCTGTGAGCACTGAACACCAAACCTGCTTATGAGCCTCACATCTGATAGCTTGCATGATCTGTGAATCAATCAGTACTTTATAGTCATGAGTACTTTATAGGTTAAATCTTGAAACAAGAGAGAGAGAAACTGGAGGGGAGGACAGATTATTGGATGACACTAAGAAGTAAAATCACAGTCACTGAAATACAGTTAATTGAGTATTTCTAACTGTTAAGTACACCTGGGGCATAAAACTACTAACACTGGAAAATTAAACTGAGTTCTAGGAAGTTAGGATTGGAAATTTTATTCTCCCTGCATTAGTCGATTATACTATTCATTGATGCAAATCAACTAACTTTAGATTTACATTGATGAGGCCAAGTAGATCCAGTCAGAGAATGATCTTTCTTTAAAGGAAAACTTATTTTGGGTTTACAGTTTTTTTTTTAGTACAAAACTAAACCTAGAGAAGAAAATTCAACTTAGTGTACAAAACTGAAATGGACGAAAGCAAAAAACTTTTATAACATTTAGACCACTTCATATATTTCATATGTATAATATATATAGATTATATATTACAATTACATTATCTATAGGTAAAATACATGATATATATTGTTTGTATACAAAATGTATTTTATATATGTATACATATAAAACCTCATGTACATGTGTATAATTACTTTGTGTTTTACGGATTTTACATACACATATGTAGATTTTTTTAATGTGAAAATAATTTATAAATAAAGAAAAGCTATTTTTTATGGAAATAAAGTATTACTCTGTACTTTTTAAGAAAGAGGAAAAAACAAATAATATAAAATCTATGCTTTTAAAATAAATCAGGTCACTAATGTGCCATTTAATGACAGAAAATTGTCTTGATGAAAGTGCTTAAAGCACTTGGAAATGTATCCTTTTATTCCAACTGTAAATAAGTCAAATGTGTCCTTTGCCTTAGTATAATATTTTGTCCCTTTACTGGTACAATTCTTTTTTGATTCAGACAATAACACTGAAATTTTAATCAGCTTTCTTTCCCTTTTCCATCAAAAATTCTGGAGGGTGGTTGGGACAGATTTTTTTTTTAAATTATATGGAGTTAAAATTCAGTTCATTAAAATACAACAGTAGGGCATCTGCTGAGCATCAGGAGAATTTTTCCATACAAATGAGCAAATGCAGAACTTACACAGTGGAGCTAATCATTAAGAATTCTAATCATCTGAAATTCCTCACCATGAGTGCTGATCTGATAGCTCCATAAGTCAGAGTGTAAGAATAGGATTACATTAGAATTTTAGAAGAGTAGCCTCATGGTCACAGAGGGCCATTTTCAGGCCTTTATGAATAATACATAAACAGGGAAGGAGAGAGATTCATTCAGAGTTCTAACCCAAAAAATTACAGAAGAGTTTTGGAATAAAATTAGTTTCTTTGATTTTACTCAGTTTTAAAGCTTTCACAAACAGTACAATCTAAATATAACATCAATATATGTCATGGATAGTCTACTGTTAGTCTCTACTCTCCATT
>NW_009921196.1:0-10242 GCF_000696875.1 Nestor notabilis | reverse complement strand
TATATATATAATTTATATAATTTATAACAGCTGTTAAGAGTGTTCTCCTCAAAGACTCACAGCAGAGTTGATGTTGGAAGGCACCTCTGGAGATTCTTTGGTGCAGTCCTTGCCTAAAGCACGGTCAACTACAGCTCAGAGTTGCCTCTAGTCGAGGTTTGAGTATCTCCAAGACCTGAAACTCCTCAACCCCTTTAGGCAACATGATACAGTGTCTGACCACAGGCATAACAATACCCAAAACAAATTAAGCCCAAAGTAGACATTTAGCTCTCATTTATACATTTTATATATCTTTTGCCCATCCTCAGCAGTGTCACACACACACACTTCCTGTCACCCGTGTCTATACACTCGAGTCACAGTGCTCCCAGCAGAGCAGCACTGTGGACATCGCCTCAGCTCAGACGCTCTTACCCACTAACATTGGCAAGCCTGGATTTGGAGACACTGCTTAAAATCTTACCCTTACCTCTTCCCCAAATCAGAGATGAAGATGTGCCAGAGATAATTTCCACGTTATGAAAGCAGCTCTCTCTAGCATTCCACAGGGGCCTGTCTGCAAGGCTGAACTGTATCTCTATACAGTTCCTTTTGCCCTGTATTTGTTCTTTGATGTACAAATATGCTGCAGACTAAGTGGTGATCTCTTTGATGTTGAACTTTTATACTTTATTGCAACTAGCACACTTACAAGAGGAGCTGCCAGTCATTTTCCCTTCTAAACATTCACATTTCATGAGGCACTTGCTTTATGAGTCAGATTTCTCAGTAACTTGTTTTCAGAATTTCCACAAGAATGGTGCTACTCTTCTGGAATAACTTGATTAAAACCCAAGACACACTCAGGTTTTTCAAGTATTACAAATTAATACCAGCATTAGCTAATATATCTGAATGTATTTAACAAAGTATAATTACCTAGTCAAGTAGGCATTTCCTATGTTTCTTCTAGATAATTCGGGCTGGTGCCCAGCCTCTGGCAGTGACCAGGAGTAGTTGCATTGGGAACAATAGAAAGCCAAGGCAACAAGATGTTGGTACCTCTCTGGCTCCTGTGCCACCTCCAGCAGCTCACGGTTCAGGGGCTTCCAGAGCCAGAGCCAGCCTCTGCAGAACAGCTTTTCATACTGCAGAGTGTATACATAACGTTTTAGACTGACAACACCAAGGCAGATTACATTACAAAGTTAGTTACTTCTGTGACAAAACACGTTGGCAGGAGTAACGTTATAAAGTGCAAATTTACCACCCGTGCATGCTTGAGCTGCCAGTGTGAGACACACAAAGGAGTTTCCATTCTGAAGCACTCTTGCGAGGGCTTTTAACCAACCCTAAGAGCAGAAATTCTTTAGAGTGAGATTTTGCCATTCAAAAGGTCTCTGCTTTAGAGTGACCTTTATGTTTGGCTGGTTATCCATTCTGTAAGCATAAACACAGTGGTTGAGAGGGAAAACATCAGAAGAAAATTAGAGTATTTTGGAACAGTGACAGGAAGGAGGGAACGTTTCCCCAGACTGAGCTCTAGGTTTCCACAACACAATCAGTACTGCTACTGATGCCCCGCTCCAAGCCAGCTTACTTAAAGCTGCATTGTCAGCGTAGCAGCCAGAGAAATGCACCACTTTGAACATTTTTAGTATTAAAGTTTAAAATTTTACATTGAGGAAACCATATTACAGCTTCCTCGTTTGTAGCAAAAGAACCCAAATGGAACAAATTTGTTACAGGTAATGTAACAAAGTTCCTCTTTTTCAAAACTACCTAGCAGCTCAGTAACAAAAAGCACATTAAGAGCTAGACATCCGCGAACGAGGGAGCACTCCAGTGCTAGGCGTGCCAGGAGCCGCACCTCACCTTCCTGGCTGGCACCTGCAAAGTTATTCCCCAAGGTACCAGTAGATTTAGAAGAGATTTAGTAAAATAGGAAGAAATCCTTCCCTACGAGGCCCTGGCACAGGGTGCCCAGAGAAGCTGTGGCTGCCCCCTCCCTGGCAGTGTTCAGGGCCAGGAAGGACAGAGCCTTGGGTGACATGGTTTAGTGTGCCGTGTCCCTGCCCATGGCAGGGGGGTTGGAACTCGATGATCTTAAGGTCCTTTCCAACCCAGACCATTCTATGATTCTATGATAGTTAGAGACAGCGGTAGAAATAGCATAAACATGGAATTTTCCTGGGCCTTTTCAGACCCAGACAAATTCTCAGCATGCACCCAAATTCCGTCATGTGTGGTAAAATAACCCACCAAGAAAAAGGCATGGGTGAAACATTGCTCCTGTGACAGAGTTTTCACACAGAGTTTCCAAAGCATCCTATGCAGGATGCAGGAGAGAGGATTTTGATCCTTCTTGAAGAGGACAACA
The DNA here is from genome assembly GCF_000696875.1 of Nestor notabilis. Lineage (NCBI taxonomy): Eukaryota > Metazoa > Chordata > Aves > Psittaciformes > Psittacidae > Nestor > Nestor notabilis. The sequence goes on along the minus strand of NW_009921196.1, from coordinate 7,880 downwards.
AGAAAATGAATTCCTTTACTGCTCCTGCCTAGATCTTTTCCATGCTGCCAGCTGCCAGGGTGCTGCCAACCGCTGCTGCTATTCCTGCTATCATCAGGGAGCATCTGAGGAGGGAGGAATGCTCATAGGCCATTTAGAAGGCGCCTATGTATATGAGGTTTCTCAAATGAAACATCTCTGGCTCTTTAATTAACCTGTCTGGCTTTTTTCATTATCTGTTGATACAAGAATCTATCCAGCAGTTACAAGCATCTTTATGTACTCATATTTTAAGCAAATACTTCTTTTAATCCAACAACGCACCCACGGTACAAGAAAAACTCTACCCAAAGCTGCACACAATGCACCTCCGTCAATTTAACAATTGCAGGGAGTGTCCTATTCAAGGAAAACAACACCGAGCATAAGCTCGGCTGCTCCAGACAATCACCAACAACCTGCCCCTCTCCCATGGTGTGACCCTGCAGCAACAGGGGCAAACACACCTCCAGCAGCCCAGAGTGCTCCAGCCTGCCAAACAGTAGCTTCGCTCACATTTGTGCTCTCCAAAACTGGTTGGTAAGCTAACATCCAGCATGCAAACATTTCCACAGTGAACTAGAAGGAGCGAGTCCAAGGAGGGGACAAACCCGTGGCAATCTACAAAAAGCAGTTTTCTGCAGTGCAAAAGATGTGTTTATTAATTCCCACATTGAGCTCGAAGCCATCGCTATAGTTTACTAGAAAATGTGTATTTTCCTACAGCAACTACTCTGGCCAAATCAAACACAAAGATGAGCTAATTAATTTAGCTGAATGGAAAAATGCACCCATTATGAGTAACATCACAGTTGATGCAGGAAGAGAGCAGCTACTGCTGCTCCTGTCAAGTAGCAGAGCGATTTATACCATTCTAAGTCAGAACTGAAGCTCCAAATGTTCCAATTGCCAGCGATCACTTTTCACCAGCTTACTACACTCTACCTAGACAAAGAGCTTCAGGCAAAGAGCACCTGGGGCTTAGAGAGAATTTAACCTTCTCTTGGGGTGAGAAGATGACAAATGACACTTCCAATCATGTCCCATTAGGCACAGGACCAGGCGGAGGAGGCTGGACAAGAGTCAGGTAAGCATTGGTTCACGGCAGTTTTAGGCATGCTCAAACCATGGCATGGGATCAACTCCCAGGACCCCTGGCAGTCTCATGAAAGGTGCCACATGCAATGAGAACTTGATTTCCTACTGGATCATGTAAATTGTACTAGGTCTTACACAGCAAATGACACTTGAAGGGAGAAAATTGCTGAGCCAATCCCAGTTTCCCTGGGGTTTGGATAAAGAGGTGGAAATTCAGTATCACAAACACATGCCCAAGCACAGCTGTGTCTCCTTTCAAACTGCAGTGGAGACTGAAAACCTGAGGCCCTGCACACAATCCTATTCCCACTGTTCCAATCGATCTATTCTGAAGCCCTGGCACACAGGCACATGGCCCGTGGTACTGTCAGCCAGACAGAACTCCAGCTTGTGGTCCCTTCAGTTTGAAGGAACACTCTGACCAACCCTCTGCCACAGTGCATCTGTCTGTGTAAAGATTTACTGCCACTTTTCCACCGCCTTGTTCGAGAATGATCAACTTCTTCTAAAGCGCATACATAGAGAGTCATGCAGTTGGTTTTATGAAGCTCCTTGTCCCAGGTTTCAATGGCAATAAACAGCCCAGTATTTCAAAGAACACAAACATTACTCAATAATTACGTGGCTGATACCCTATAAGTATGCTGACTATTCTATTTGCATTGTTCAGAAGTGAAGAGGTTAGACTTATTTACATCCAAGTAGCTTTAATTAAGCTTCAAGATAAATGCTCTTAAAATGAAAGCTGGGATGATTATACCTCTCTCAACATTGATTTTAGCCTAGATGGCTATGTACCGGGCATGACAAAAGGCCCAAAGGCTGGAACCACACAAATACAGAAGAGCCACAAGCTACGGGTCCTGCATCACTCTCAGCCACACGGAAAAGCAAACAAAAATGCAATGAAATAGTGACCTTGCTGAAGCCAAATGCTTAAGTGTATTGAAGCCAGGCTGCATGTACAGAGCAGCAGCAGTGGGGGCTCACACTAAGGTGAACTGCACCCAGCCACATTCACCAACAGCAGTGAATAAATGGGCCATGTTTGATGGTGAGGCACACCACAACAGTGCCATGGAAGCCCCACACTTCTGTGGGGGGACTCTTGCACTCGTGAGAGTTTTAAATGCCAGAGATGCAGATCAGACTGTATCCGAAGAGCACAAGGAGCAAGAGCACCTCAGAGACTGTAACTGCATGGCTGGGAACAGCTCCAGCTTTGTGTTTCTGAGCTGTACACAGGCACACAGCGAGAGGCGGCAGGGTGCGGGGCTGAAGCCCTAACAGTCACAGCATGGGGCTCAGATTTTCCTGGATACCCCTTTGCTCCTGTCAGCATGAGTGCTTCACCTGCCCCTGACACCGAAAAGGAAAAGGGAAGCAATGCCCGTTGGGTTACATTTTCCCTCACGCACGGAAGCTGTGTAGACCCCAGTGCAGCCGTGGCACGGTGAGGGGCTCTCTCTCCAGCACTCTGCCTTCTCCAGCTCCATCAGCACGCTCCCCACTGCGGCCAACCCCCGCGCTGAACTGGGGAGCAGCACAACACCCGTGAGTCACTCCCTGCTCTTCTCAATGTGAGGCGCAGGTACCCGGGGAGCAGCCTGAAACCGTCCCCAGCTCGCAGCCTGGGTTCTGCAGCACTTCCGAGCGCCTCGAGCAAGAAAAGGGGAAAAAACCCAACCGCCAAAAAAAGGCACAAACCCCTGTGTAAATTCAAGCCTTCGCTAACCACAGGCAAGGCTCCCTCTCGAACAGTATGAAACATAACAAGAAAGTCCATATGCCAGGCCCCCTAGCAAGGCTTTCTGCTTCAACTTCTTAGTCTGCGGGGGTTTTGGGTTCTTTTTTCATTCAGCAAGCAGAGGTCTGCAGTCACCTTTTTCTCATAACATGCCTATTCTGGGAGGACAGAACCCTCCCACCCCTGTTCATGCTTACTGCAAAGAAGAGAACAAAATAATCTTCAAGAAGGAACAAGAAGCCTAGGAGACATTTCTGCCCCATTAATTGTTTGCATATCCTTCAGTCCCCAAGGAAAAGACAGATCATGCTTGATCTCTAGAGTTATCAGCTGTAATTGCAAACTATAGCTCACAGATAAATAAAAGAAAGGTGCATATTCGTTTTCTTCCTCTCACTGCAAATGAAACAAACCCAACCAGAACATCATTCTACAAACCTAGAAAACCTTACCTTATCGGAATGCAAAGAAAACAAAAACCAACATGCAGCATTTCAACTTCCTCTAATGCTAGATAGAGAACTGCAAAGTCAGACCAAGTTGCATGCATCTGTTCAGGAGAGACACAAAGATTTGCCCGTTTTCATTTAGTACGTATAGTTTAGAAACAAACATAGCAATTTAGAATTGTAGCGCAGATGAAATACTAACAATGCTAGTAATTAGTACGTGATAGTGATCGTTTCTATACTGCACTTCAGGCAGGAGAAGCAGAAAAGATGATTTAAAATCCCTTTAGGTTAAAATGAAGTGCTACATCATCCTAGGGGAAAAAAAACAACCACCACCACCAAACATGCAAGGCTCTATAATGGGGAATGAGTAAAGAAATCAGTCTTTTTTATACACGCTGGGGAATATTGGATATAAAGAGGACTCAGCTCTTGACAGAGGGCTCTAGACACTACTCCCCAAACTAATAAATGCCAAAGCATTTAATTCACCTCCCCATTGCAGAGCCAAGCTGCAAAGCTGCAGGCCATGACCCTGCATCACACTGAACCAGCTGCATCTCCTCCTGCCCCCCCATCAGCTCTCTGAATAAAACCTGAGGATATTTCCTATTTCTGCAAAACCCGCTCCCCAGACACCAGTGAAGCTCAACTACCCTCCTCTACAGCCTTATCCCTTCAGGGAAGTTTGATCTGGTAAGGGTACAAAAGTCCTTGCATGGTGTCCATAGACCACTTCAGTTTTGCCCCACTTATTTAGAATTATTTTAGAAAAATTATTAAGACTGTACTGCCAGCCAGCTGGAACAGGCTCACCCTTTTAGCTAGGCAAGAGCTGCACTTAAATGCAAAGTTTGATCTCGTGAGATGTTCAGCACCCACAGTTTTTGCTGACTGAAAGAGGACATAAGGATTCTCTATACTTGAAAGGAATGTCCCCAGCTGAGACTTGTACAGAGCAAGCAACCGCCTTTGATTATCACAGGTGAGACACACAGACAGGTTTCCTCTTCTTTTACTCGCAAATCTTGAGAGTCTTTCAAAGGGCCTGAAAAGTGCATTTCAGCAATAAACCTCAAACCAATCTCGTCCTGTGAATGTGACGAACAAATGTCTTCAGTACAAGAAAGTCATTCAGACCAGTCATATGAAATTAAAGCAGCAAGAAAACAGCCTCTCGGCTAGCAATCCAAAGGCCAGATTCCGTTAATATTTAGTCAACACAAGTTCTGTACCAGGGTATTTGCTAAATTGGATTTAGCTCTCAATAGCGCCACAGTGAAGGCAAATTTAAACCTGATTCGCTTTGTAAAGCAACTCCTTTTTTCAACCTATGGAGAGATAATTTTCCACAGCCAGCTGTTGACTGGTGAAAAACACGCAGTAATTACCAAGGTGCTGGCAGGCTGGTGCCAAGCTGCATGACACAAACCACAGCCAAAGGTCAGCTCGGTGGGCTCGGAGCAGCTCACCCGCAGGAAACCCCGGCCGGCGCTGCGCAGCTGGGTCCAGCGAGCGGCAGCGGGGAGGTGCCTGAAGGCGAGCGCTGCAGCCCTCAGCAAGGGAAACCCTGCGCGGCTGCGGGATCTAACCATCAGGTGCACTAATAAGGAAACCGACGGGGTCTATTCCCTTAGATAGGTATTTTTAAATGATTGACTTTTCATGCAGAGACTGTGTCAGTTGGAAATCAGGCTGTGCTTCCCACAAACCGAGCACAGAGCCCCAAAGTGAAACAACTTTCCTTACAAACAAGTAACAACTGATTCTACTCACCTGGGCAATTCTCAAAAAAAAGAAAACAAAGCAGCAGGGCTGATGTTCACATAGAGGAAGTGAGGATTGGTACCTTAAATTCTACCTTAAGAGTAAATACACCCAGGTAGAAAAAGCTTAGAAAATTTACATCTACTTCCCCACCAATCTCTATCTAGAAATATCCGTATGAGGGACAATAAAACTATTGCTAGGTTCATTTTCATACTTTATAAACTCATCAGCAGACCGTTTGCTTCTATCCAGGCCTGCTGAGAGTGCAGAACAAGCACTGCAGCTCTCACCAAACCCCGGCTCACTCATCCCTGCCTCTCTTCAAAGCAGGTACCACAAAATGGTAAAATAACACACTTTTGAATGCAGCTTCCTCTACCTTGGGCTCACCTCCAGTTACGCACTGGCATGACAACCAAATCCATGTTTCTACTCGAGTGCAGAGTATTTGTTCACCAATTCAGAGCACTGAGTACTGTTCTCCTTAAGGCAACCTTGAAGATTCTGCCAGTGGAGACTCTCACAGGAATAAGCTTTGTACCAATGAATATGCTGACAAAATGATCCGATTTCTTTGCAAACTTTTACTGGTAAGCATGTAAAGTTGCACTCTGCCTTTAAAGCTGGTTAACTGGCCTGCACATTATAAACTCCCGAATCCTCTACAGACCCACAACAGTTAATAAATAATGTTAAAGCACCTGAAATCTACAAAATACTTAATCACTATGAACTTTGATGCTTCACCACTGCCTATTTTCCTAGAAATAGATATAACACCCCCCCCCTTCCTCTCTGCTTGAAACCAGAACGCTGCATTTCTTCTCACACAGCCTGTCTTAGGGCCATGTCCAGCCTCTCCACCGAGCCATTCTGCTTTCCAGCTCTAAGTACACCAGTGCAGCTATCGGTGTTCTGACAGCTAGGCAGCATTTTTACTCACTCAAACCTCTCCACAGTCTGGAAGTCTGAGGATTTTCCAAAATGAAAGCAAGCCCCTTTGCCAGAACATTACGTTGCATGAAAAAAACAATGACTTGCAAATTGATTTCACATTGTATCAATTTGGGCTACCTGAACAGCAATAGAAAAAGAATTGGTACTCTTCTTTTTCACTTAAACCCCCCTTAAATAATTCAATACAGAAATCTGTAACATGTTCTCCTGCAAAGCATAATTTTCTGCACTTTAACTTCACAGAACTGTAAAAGATCAGAAGCGCCAAAAGATGCCATCACAGCTCTAGAATAAATAAAATATTCCATTCATCTACACATTTTACACTGCCCCTTTGTCCCTTTGAGGGTATATAAAGCTGCACTCCCTATGCTACTTGGCTACTTCTCTCAAACTATGACACTAGATTGCGGATCTATTATCTGATGGCAGGCAGAGGTCACTTTAAGACAAATGACAACACACTTCCTCCAGCTGAACCCTGTCCAGCAAATTAGCGAAAGGATAAGAGACCAAGAAAGTTGTTCATTGCACTACAAAACTAAGTAGGATGAAACAGGAACGCAATGTACCACACACGTACTCGGTAAACCAGACCAACCCGAGCATTTTTACAACAGGGCTCTTAAGAATTACACTTCAAAACCCAAAACTGGGCTCCACCGAGATGTCACATCACTGTGGAAATGCGTTTAGAAGTCCCAAAAGAGGAAGAAAAGCAAAGTGATATTTCCACGTTGAACTGATGAAATCCAAAGTGCCCTGCCTGCTCTTCCACCACACACCTGAGGCTCTGCCCCGAGCACGCAAGGCAGCCACCCCCTTGCCACAGTTTTCAATCTGTAGACTTTCCTCCCATTATTTTTTGCTTATTTGCTTTCATGGCTCTAACAGGCCCATGAGGGATATCCTAAAAAATTCTTATCGGAACACACGGAATTCTGACTGCTAAAGTATCTGTGTAGCTCGCACTTAAAAAAACGCATTTTCTTTTGTTACAGATGCAAGTATCTGAATCAACCCGGTTACATTTTCTTGCCAAATGCATTCAGCGTGGCTAATGATTAATGAACACAGTGCTTTTCTTTACATCCACAGAGGCTTCTCTCCCAGAAAAGGAAGCCTTGCCACTGAAAATTCCCGTGGCTGCTACAGGGGCGCATTACCTGCTGCTCCTGCAAAGTGGGGAGGGAAAAGTAAAGAGTCTCTGCCTGAAGCACGGATCCATCTTCCCAAGTATTTTTTTTTAAGATAAACTTTACCAAGTTTACTGGTATAGTTTATTTTCCAAGTTTATTTTCTTTACCAAGAAAATACTTTAAGAGGTACAGATTTAGTATTTTAGTGGGGGCATTAAATCCAAGTGTGCACAGGAACATTCTTGAGATTACTGTAAAAGTCTGCTGTATTTAAATAAAATGGTTATTGCCTTTAGGTTTAACAGCTATGACTTATAAAAACGCTACAGTGCAAAGCTCTGTCGTGGACCTGGTTTTATTAAAAAGCCGGGCAGACTGAAAACACACCTCTCCACTCTGCATTTCTCACCCAAGGCTTGGTTTGCCTCTTCGCGGTCTGACCCTGCCCCTCGACGAGGGCTCGGCTCGGCAAGCTGAGAAAACCCCAGCTTTAAAAAAAGACTAAAAATCACCAAGTAGCTCCGATTCCTCCTTTTAGCCCAAAGTCTTTGCAAAACGAGCAGCTCTCTGTTAGAATGATATTTTAGCCCCATCGGTACCTACAGGATGCTGCCCGTTCCTTTCCCCTTTGCTAAAGACAGATTTTACAGCACGGATTTTCTACACGGGTGTGTGGAGAGCTCAGACAGCTCCTCTCCA
>NW_009921195.1:0-18901 GCF_000696875.1 Nestor notabilis | reverse complement strand
TTGCCGGCTGGGTTTGAACCACGACACAAGTGAAGGATATTTTGCTCAAAATAGGAATTGTCAGTGACCATGAGACAGAGAGAGCTACATTTAAGAATGGTAGAATGATATTCATTGCCCTTACCCCATCCTCATTTAATTGCATCATGTTTCCATGGGTGGCCTTTCTCAATCTAAACGCACCATTTTGCCTTACCCATACATGCCTGTTACTGCTCAGACATCAGCAACCAAGGGAATATCAGGCCAGGCTACTAGAAAATTGAAAATAAATAGTTAAAAAAAACATTTTCCACTGGAAACATTGTATGCCTCTAAAGGTCAGGCCTGACACTGGAGGACCTGGGAATACATGGCTTAGTAGGAGAATGAACATGCTCGGCCCACCCATTCCATGCAAGTGTACTGAGCAAGAGGCTGAACTGAATGACACCATGGTTGGGATCTGACTAATCCACTTCAGAATCAAGATACAGGATAACGCCAACAATAAAAACCTTTGGAGGTCTCCTTTCCGATCTTGAACTTTATGTGGGAGTATATCCAGCAAGAAGTTACCAGTTCAGTTGTTGTTTTGTCTGGCCAGGTCTTGAAAAACTTTCCTGGAAAGAGGTTTTACAGCCTTTAAGCAACCTGCTCTAGTTCTGTGCTATCCCATCCTCCAGAAGGAATTTCTTCTCAACCCAAACAAACCAAGCTGCACTTTGTGCTCTTGCTATAGTACTTAGCATACTAATGTGATTTTGGCTCCATCGACATAATAATTGCTCCTCAAATACTTGTAGGCAGCTACTAGATCACCCTTTTGGTTCACCCTCAGCAGCGTTTAAAAGTATAAAAGCAACACAAGCAACACTTTCAGGAACCTGCACTTAGACCCTTCAGAACCTTAAATGAGTATCAGCCCGCTACAGAGCCTGGGAACATACAAGTTGTTTATAAAGATTTGGAAAGTTTTACATTAAGCCTAGTAGCCTGAGACATCAAAAAAAGGGAAGTACCTCTCACAGTAAGGCTGCACAGTCTTGGAAGATACCTGTGCCAGAGGCATCTGAAAACATGAAGACTAGCAGTGGCATAACTGGAGGCTTTACGTGAACCATGACAGCAGGTGGTTATACATACAGGACAGTTGATCTGATCAGACACAGAGTAAATTACTAGAACAATTTTCTCCAGCCACCAAGGTTGTGTCTCCATTGGAAAGTTGTCTCTCTGCCCTGAGAAGCTTTTGCTGATTTCCACTACCTTGCATAGTCTCTCCTGAGATCCTTTGCAAAGATGCAACTCATCACGGCTACTACAGTAAGGCTGTACCTAACAGAAACTGTAAAGCCTTCATGCATTCTTTTCCACTGGAGTCCCTGGTAGCTTTTCTAAAGTAAAAAGAGGATAAAAAAATAATTGAGATAAACAGACTTAACATTAAAAAAATGTAACTGTAAACTTCGTAGAAAAGCTTACTGAGGAGCATAAAGGCACACAGTAGTTGTAGCAGATGTATCTAAAGCAGATCTGTAACTTCTTTTTTGGGAGGGAGAGAACACTTCTGTCAAGGTATAAACAAAAGACTCAGCATGTGTTGTTATGTTGGCACATACTTCAGGGTCTTTGCCACAAAGTGTGGTAGAATTAATTACTGTAATATAATTAACAGTCTATAAACTCAGTGCCAAATGATCATTTTTGCTGAAAACACTTTTTAATTAAAGATAAAAATTCCAAATCTGAGCTGACTTTATGTAACTCAAATTAATACAGGCTCAACTGTGTGTTATGTACAAACAAGTTTGGGAAAAGGATTTTTTTTCAAGTTTTATTTGGCAGGGGTTCTTTTCTTCATGAGAAGGTTATTTACATGGCAAAGAATTGTTTGTAGATAAATTTAGAAACGCCCAATAAAACTGGAATCTGTACAGCACAGACTCCAATATTTGCTATTATGGGAAATTTTGCCACTCCTAGTCGGAGGGAGATGATCCCTCAGCCATTTCTTCCATGGGAGGAAAGTTTCTGAAGGAGTTAAGAATAAAGGTTAGCTGACAATTAGTTCTTTTTGGCTTTATCTTCTCCATCCCCAAAACCCCAATATCAAGGCATTCTGGCATGAATGTAGAACCCCCGTACGAGCCCCAAGTAAGTGCTGCTAAAGAGTCAAACCAAGAAAAAAAGACAAACATTTTTTCCCCTGCTGCTGTGCTGTGGGATGCCATAGTGAAGATTAAGACTGAGTAAAATATAGCAAGCAAGTATTTTTTGTTTGAACCCAATAATCCTCTATCAGTTAATGTAATCCTCTAAACTTTTTGGACAATTACACCATGCAAGAAAGGAAGGCTGGTGTCAAGAACCCAGCAGCACTCTCTGGGTGGGGTACCTTTTCATAAGTGACTTTTACTGAAAACAAACACACCAACAATTCAAACTGGCTTCTTAGATTTCTGGCTATTAAATTGAGAATTTTAATATGATCAGAAACCCATCAGGAACACCCTTGTGTATTAACAAAAATCTGCTTAGCACAGAAATAGGTGTTTAACAGTCTGGAAATATTTTCTATAAACAATATGACTGAAGATCAATTCAGAAGCTACTGGGAAAATAAATATTATTTTAAGAGTGTAATCAAATTCTTCAGTTGGATACAAGAGTCATCAGAAGCCAATAACATGAATTTGCATTGGTCTCACATACCCTCTAGTATCACAACTCTTCTGTTTAGGAACACAAATAATACAACAATGGGAAAATTCTATTATACTATTAAGATTGTTATACTCATCAGGAGTTTCTTACAAACCATAACCCAGGTTAAAGATAAATGCTCAGTATTGACATTTCCCTAAGCATAAAGAGTAAAAGGTGTCAGACATCTCCCCGCTATTTCCATAGCAAGCTAACAGACACAACAGGATAAAACCCAAATGAATTTGATGGAGCCACGATTGTCCTCTGTCACCGAGACGAAATGTCAAAGAACAGCTCAGGTCCAGCCTGCTGATCTATTTTAATCCCCCAGAAGAGGCAGAAAGCATACCTATTACCTACTGGAAACATTACCCGTCCCAGTGAACTCCCATACACAGGATGACAGATGGAGAAAGCCACATGGCCCATGCAAAGACGCAGCCCAAGACCCATCCAGCAGCTTGCAAAAGCAGAAAGCTGACACACCTGTGCACGAGCATCCCCAGGGCCAGCTCACCTTCCTGCAGCGGATGTCATCAATGGAGCAGAGAGGTGACACACTGGCAGAAACTGCATGGCATTCAAGCACTTTGATCAGCAGGCGTTTGCAACAGCTTCCATTATTTATACAATTTTCCTTTACCACAGTAATAGCTTGTGTTCTATTTGTCTTTTCTACCATGTCATACAACCTACATGCACTTCTCAGGAAGGATATCTTAAAAATTAAGCTAATTTGGTTTCATATGTGTTCTAAGAAAGGAAATCATACCTTGATCTTACTACAATAACAGAACACAAAGGGGTGAGATTACTTTTTTTCTTCTCCTCATAAATTAAAATCTATGGAAAAAAACTTTTAGCTGAAAAGTTAGAAATTTGAATTTTTAGCCTTTCCCTAGCATATTTTTTTCTGCTTTTCTCCCCTTTTTCCACTTAAAAAAACCCCTTCAAAACTGCAACATTAATAACTGACGATTTCTTAATTTCATTTACTCCTTTTCCCCATTAAAAAGGTACATCAATCTCAAACTGTAAGAAGTTATTAGAATTTAAACATTTGCTTACATTTACTAAATACATCTTCAAAAGTGGCCTCAACACTTAAAATTAATCTGTATAGCAAATTCAGTAACCTTCAACCATTCAAACTGAAGACAGAAGCAGAGGAGTAAGGACAAATTCCAATGCACACATATATGTTCTGCCTAAAGTTCATTAAGTGCATTCACAAAAATATAGTAGTATGTAGCAATAACAGATATCAGTGTGTTCTGATATGAAACCACATGATAGAGAAAACATCAATTGAAGACTTATAAATACCTCCTATCAAAATCTGGGTAACTAAGTCAGCCCTCTCTAATACATCTCTTCCTTTCATCCTCGCCTGTCTTACTCTTCCTTTCTTTAGCTGAAAGCAGAAAAGCACTGACACTATTGAGACCAGGCTGCCTCGTGAACTTTTAATGCAAGATCTCCAACACCCATCATTCACCAGGGAAACACCATCGCCCACAGAAGATGAGCTCAATGAAAATTAAATCATAAATGCTTCTTTACTTTTTTCACTTGAAAATATTAAAAAGTATTTTCCTTCTACAGTTACACTTAAACTGAATTACATTTTGGCATTCGACAGACGCTAGCAAAGATGAAAGCAGACACTGAGACTAGGGCTATGTCTTAACTAAAATAGAAATCCTCCCAAACTTTCAGTTTCCCCACTGTATGACAAAACTCTTCCTTTGTCAAAGAAAGTTCCAAGTATTAATCTAATCCTGCAGCCTATGAGCAAGTGCCATTCCCCCACAAAAAAACATGGCAAAAAGTTCTCATTTATTCCTAGGGTTTTACTTCACTGACAGAAATACCACAAATCATTGCATGAGCTTAGCTTTTGTTCCTGCTTTGTTTCTTTTCCAGCTCTCCCACAGGATTGCCCCTCTTAAACCCTAGGCCCTCCCATCTTTGCCAAAATCTGCATGTGATTATTTACCTTAATAAATCACCAAAACATTCATATTTTCCAGGCAAAAACTATGATTCCTCAAGGAATGTCACATAAGTGTTAGGTTATATCTATAGCAGTTAACTAAAACTTTCGAAGGGTCCTTTTCTGACCAGGACACCAAAGAGTGTAGTGTGGCGGCAGTCTAAGTCCCAGCACTGTTTCATTTACTGTTACTAATTATTTATAAGCAGTGATGCAAACACACGATATTAGTAAAATATACCTCTGCATTTAGGTCAGTTTTCATAACCTTACACACATACCCATGCATGTAAGTCTCCAAATTGAAAATAAAGAAGTTAACATCTCCAGGAGATCTATATTAAGACTCAAAGCTTCAGAATTTTTACTATAGACAACCTTAAGAAGATTCTGAATCTATTACGTCTTGGGTGGAAATTGCTCAGTGTTTTAATCTGTTTAGAGCAAAGCAGTTCAGAAAATATGACAGGTGTTAGAAGAACTTTACCTGTATTTCCAGGGCATTTCAAATTGTTTTATTGCTTTCATAAGCAAATTTGAGTACTAAAACATTTGAGATAAACACTGAAATCTGATCTTCAAAAAAATTTGCCATGTCTCTCCTCAGAAATGATCAAGGGTTTCCCTAACAGATCTTACAACATCCAATGTCATAGATGCATATGTTTTAAAAGTATGTTTGAGCCAAGAGAAGATTTTATAAAGATGTTCGCATATGCTGAGCTCACTTTGGAACGAGTTCAGTGGTTGCCTCAAGTTCCTCACAGTTATTAAGACACAAATTAGATAATGGCAAGTATCAAAATGTAGATTCAGCATGTCTTAGATAAAACATCTGACAGCATCAGGAATTAAATAAGATGCTCCAGCATTACACAGCCTGTGATCAATACCAGTATTGTAGAGCCGTAAGCTAAAATCAGACAAACCTTCCTCAGAAGGAAGTAGCACTTAGCTGACTTCAAAGAATACAATCCTTTCCTGAGAAACTGTCTCAAAAAGATGTTGTCATTCAACTAAAAAAATCAGGCTTCATTTAAGAAATTAACTATCTATTTTTGATCAGTTTAGCAACGCATGAAATCCTAGCTCAGAAAATACAGAAGCCTATACAAAACTTTTTCACCTCCAAAAATAGCCAGAAACAATGCTAATCCACTAAGAGTCTATCTCATACTGACATCCTCACACTATCTACACTACTCTGAAAGTTAAGTAAATATTTCAGAATAAGATGCAAGAAAATCTCAGATAATCCATCTAGACCATTGCCTACTAAAAATGTGGCAATGGAGATCACTGGCTGAAGCTTCATTGCCTTTAGAAGAATTTATTGTTAACTGAGTCTATGAATTTCCATTATCTTTTAAAATATAAGGCCCAAAGTGGTCTGGTCAGGGGCAACAATGAAAAGAATTAGCTGTGCAGAATTACAAGCACTGGTATTAACTGAAACAAAATGAAATTTGCCATGCAGATCCTGAGTTCCAAGCTTGTAGTAACAAGTAGTCTTTTCCACTAGTAACAGAAAATTAATGTGGAACTCCTCTTGAAATACTCAAGAATTCATAATATCATTTTCTAAAAATTCTCTTTGCTTACCAATCACTTGTGCTATCAAAATGAGAGAGTTCACAATATATATGTCAGGCACTTAACTAATGAAATAACTCTTTGACAAAAAGAAATAGTACTTTTACCAGTGTCTGGCAAAATAGACTACGTCAATTAAAAAAACAAACAAATAACAAAAAAAAAAAAGCAAACAAACATAAAAAAGAATAAAATCTCTGCATAAGCACAACTTCACAAAATCTCTACAGAAATATGCAGTTTACGATTAGGTCATATGCCACAAGGACCCTTTAAGGTTTTTTTTGCTTTTATTGATTTTAGTAAGCTGTAGCTCCAACAGACATCTTTTATAGGCCTATTCATAACCTCTCTGGAAAAAACATGCTCCAGCTGGGTGTGCACAGGCCACAGACAGCCTTTGCTGCAGTGGCCAGGAGATGGTAGAGTTAATGATCTTAAAAGGAGGGCAGAAAGCAAAAAGCAGGATGCTAACACAGGGCTTTGGCAAGAAGACTTTGGCCTGTTCAGGGATCAGCTTGGAAGGATCCAATTTGATACAGTCCTACCAAGGGAACTCCAGGACAACTGAATAATTTTCAAGGATTACTTTCTCCAAGCTCAAGAACTGTTGATCCTTAGAAGAAAGAGTAAAAAGGATGGCAAGATGCCTGCATGGATGAACAAGCTGCTCCTGACTGGACTGACACAGGAAAGAGAATCATCTAATAGGTGGAAGCATGGACAGGTGATTCTGCTACCACTTAATTATATCTAAGCTAGAAGCAGTAGTTTCTTTGGATCTGGAAGCATGATTTTTTTACTACAGTACCTACAGTATCTTGAGGTGGAACACATACTTCTTACATGCACTATTAATAATTTATATAAAAGATTAACTAAATATTCATTTAAAATGTGTTGCTGAGACTTGCAATCTTAAAAAATCATGATATCAGAAATGACCTATACAGTTTGAAATCCCCTCTTACACTGATCTTAAAAGATGTTCGAGTGTTATATCTGCAGGGAGAATTTGCTCTTTTGCATATAGCCATTTTTAAATTCAAATCTGCTGGAAACAGTAAGGACATAGATCTATAAACCAATGAAGTAAATTAATGTCTAGGCAGGAAATAAATGTCTAGTGAGCAGGCATCACTACTGTAGTTATTTCTAAGGACAAGAACAAGCGCACACCAAAACACTTGCCAAACGATTCTTACAGATTTGGTTGGAATTCAAGAAAATATATGTTCTTAGCATGCAATCTAGTAACAGTAAGCATGTTTAAAGTGACAAAGATTTAGTGTGTAACAGTGTCATGGTTCAAGCCCAGCTGGCAACTTGGAACGACGCAGCCAGTCATTTTAACAGACAAGGCTTTATATCAGACAATGACAAGAGGCTGAAACAATGAGTCATGTATGTGCTAAAAGTGATGATAAATTCTAAGAAAATTCTATGTCTTTCCCCACAGCATAGCCATTCTAACAAATGAGCCAGGGCTGGGACATGGATAGAAATCACCCATACTAATTAAATGTTAGCTTTCTCCCTGGTACAGTTTGGGCTGTGCTAACCAGCATTCCTCAGCAAGTGCCCCAGCATAGGTCAGGAGACAGCGCTGATCAAAAACTGCGTCTAATGGCTGGTACATGAGGGATGGAAAACAGGCCTAAGCTTTTAAGTGAGCTGTCACTCATCCTTGGGTAGCATCCTCACAAAATTCACTCTCCATCGCTTGCTCCCTGCTTTTTTAGTTGGTCCTTAGTCTCCCGTGTACTTCATAACCCTTAAAAGTTCAGCCACAGAGCTGTATCAGCCTCAAGCATGACACAGGAAATATTAAATACAATTTCTATTAAAAATTAAAGATAGTACAAATTAAAAGTGTGCACTAATTTAATAAATTGTACAGTTAACCTGTTTTCCCAAATTTTTATGAAATAACTGGTATTCCAAGAAAATAAAAACCCAAAACACTATGAAATACTATGAATACTGCCCTTCCATAAGGCAGCAACACAAGTAAATTTGAATTATAATTTTTAGGATGGTGTTTAGCACAATAATATTTATATTTTAGCATTTACATTAAATTTTAACAAATATTATGGTCCTTATTTATAAAAAGGCCTTGTTAGACAATAATCACACCAGAGAATATAAAATCTCATTGCAACATATTAAGAAAGTATATCATGTTTAAAACTTACAGAAATGAACATAATGCTTTTACTAAACAATTTTCAAGTATGAGCATGAACAATTTACTCCAAAGAGACACAGCAAACAAAACCAACACAGAATGCTAGTCAAAATAGAATCCATTTGCATTTTTAACGGCTCCAAAAGTTTTCTTTAAAAACCCGGTCCCTATTAATTAATATATGCCAAATGTTCCAAAGTCACTACAGATCTGGACTGTTAAACATTTTACATACTCAATTAGCAAATGCATTTCTCAAAACCACAATTAAGAATCAGGCTAGAATGCACTGCCATATGTTGGCTTCATTTGCAATTAATGTTTCATTGAGGACAACTCCAACTCTTATTTTCCATTTCATTATAAGAGCAGTTTGTAAGCAAGGATTATTTTTAGTTCTCAAAGAAAAGTGAGATGGGCATATTTTGACAAGAAAGGAACTCATCTTGCCAAATAGCTGTGCGAAAGTTTATTTGCAGTGTCCCTTTGCCAATTAAGACCTAGATTCTGCCATCCTTTAGACTGACTCTGTGGAGTTTTCAGACAGTCCTTACAAAATATTTATTAACATCTCTTAATTAAGCCCATACATTTCTTTTAGAGTTTAGTTCAAAGGGACTATGAATTTCAGTCTTGTACCCTGAACAATACAAAATACATCACAAATTTTCCCCAGCAGTCTTAGACTTCCAAACGTGTCCCTTCAAATTATTAAAAAAAGTGGAACTTGCAATCTGAGGCAAAATATAGAAGTCTTCCCTGTCTACATATTTTTTGAGTAAGACAGCATAACATATGGCACAGGCATTATGTTTTCAAGATTAAAGAACATTAATGAAACAGATGATGCCTGCTGAAAAACAATGAATATAATGACACATCCATTAAAACAAGATATATGCAAACCTTTTCATTTACTGTAATCCTACTTCTAATTAGCACCACATGTTTATTTATGCATACTACAGATGCCTGGACAGAGTTGCCATTCTACCATATCATTCTCCCATCATTGTTATACCACCTAACTATACGCTGTTATCTAATTCTATAGGACTTTCCTATTATCATTGCTGTACCTTTCTTATTTCAAAACTCTGTGAAGAGAATGGCACTTTAAAGACCCCTCTTGATATCTTAAACCAACACTGTAAATCTGTAAGATAGAAAAGCCTTATACTGCTAGAGGGATTATGAAATCCGTAAGTATGTTATTTTTGATGCTAGTACCAGTGTCAGAAAATAATTTGCAAGCACATTCAGAAGGACTTCTCAGAATATCCTACAAATACCTTTAGTCTACATGGTTTTAAAGAAAAGACTGTGTTACCCAAAGAAGTAATAAGTCAATCATTTGGTGTAGTTTTACTGTGAGTGCCTCACTGAAGTACAAGAGAAATACACAGACCTCAAGGGAAAACACTTCCTCAAGTACACTTAGACCTGTCTTGGGTGGCTGGCCAGGCTGGGTCAAGGGACCTGCAAAAGCAAAGTCAGGGCTGATCACCTTGGAGCAGTGCCATCCTTTCAAGGCTCTCCTCCCAGTCTGTCCTGGTTCCAGCATCAGTTTTGCCCCATCACCCATCCTCGCTTCACTGCCTCACCAGCAAGCTGCTATATCTCCTCACAAGAAGGCTTGAGCCCTCAGCCTGCAAGAAAACCACATTCTACTTGCCACAGCTGAAAAACTTAGCTCTTCCTTATTCAGACCTTAAGTATTTATCTTAAATAATTAAAAATACATAAATAAATGCATTTCCTCCCTTAGCTGGAATGAGCAACAACTGACATTAAAATAGCAGCTCACACTGTCAGCAGCCCTGTTTCTTCATGGAGATGCCATCAAAGGACAGCGGGGCAGGGTTATGGCATTAGAAGGGTGCCTAAGCACCTCTACCCCTGTCCTGAAAGGAAGCAAAAGTTTTTAACCAGTGAAGAGCACACCACCAGGACTTATTACAGAGAAATGTACTGTACCAAGAAGGATGGTGTTTGGCTTCCCAGCTCGCTGACTGCTATACACCACTGCCTTGCACACGTTCTGTCTGTTCATCAGGTAGAAGCTCCCTTCCTTGCTCCATTTCCACAGGAAAGCACTTTGCAAGGTGAAGATGAGTGCGGCCAGCTCTCATTCAAAGCAGGAGTGACACTGCAGAAGACTGGTCTGTGCATTCCTTATCTACTCTGATGGCTGCTGCCCCGAGTATGGCTTCAGTCCAAAAACTATGTCTAGACTTATAAATTAAATGTGTTAGGAACATACTCTGGCCTGTAGCCCTGCTGACAAAATCCGTGTCCTTGCTATTAAGCTCTTGCTCTGTCCCAAGCAGAGGGGCTTCACCCAAACTCCTCTGGCTTTTGCTAACCTGTGACCACCTGAGCAGGGCTTGGGTTAATGCAAGTTGGTTTGGGTCAAACACTGCTAGTCGTTATGCAGACACATCCTAGTTCAGACTTTCAAGATGCAATTCTCTGGAATAGTTATCACTACAGTAAGATATACCCAAGCAAGGAGAAAAGTGTATAGGATTTGGCAAGATACCAAAATGCTGACTCTGCATACACTACTACTATACTAAAAAAGCAAAATCCTAAATGGACCTTACTTGACAAAGTTGCTAACTTACAGTTTTAACCTTGACTGGCATTCTGTTTGGTGTTTTTGTTATGACACCTTTATTACTGAGTCACTGTTAGAAATGAAAGTAAAAACATAAAAAGGCAGCACTTTCCAGGGCCGTATATAAGGCTTGAAACGCAGGGCTTTCAAAAGAAGGATACTCCACATCAGATATGGTGGCACTGCCAGCTGAAAAACTTTGTTATCTGGCCCCCACCCACTGCACTGAGAGCTCATAAGCTGCAGAAGGACAAAACAAGACCCTCAATGTGTGAGACCCATCCAGCAACCTTCATTCTCCTAGAAAACATTCAGATGACAAAATTCTGGGGTACCCCAGGAAATAGGTTTTTGTTTTTAGTTTAAAGGTTGCAGGGTCTGCACTAACCTGATGGTGCTGAGCCTCAACACCTCAAAGTGAGAGGTTTGGACTGGTCTTGGCCTAAGCTTATTTGAGCTTATTCTAGCTGTACTCACTGTCATCTAGCATCCAGGTGATTTCTGTCCCACTTGTCCAGGTTAACTTGGAATCGCCATTACAGCCAGGGTGTAACAAACTTGACAGAGCCACCCTTGGCAGCAGCCAGTCCCTGGACAGGGTAATGGGTGAACTGGGTCAGAGACCATTCCAAGGAGGAAGCAGGGGAAGGGAAGAGCCTGGCCAATGTCCTAGGAGGTGGGGTGCTCCAGGCACTGGTTTACATGGGAACTGACAACAGTGCAGACATGCAGCCTAAGTAACCCCATAAGCTTGTCCTTCTCTTGCAGCTCCTTGCACAGCAGCATTTAAATACACTATCAAATGAATCCAAAATAGAATTACTTACTCCTAACTCCAGCTCTGGATTTTCAGGGAGCATCATCTCTGGGTCCTGGCCTGCTTTAGAGTTGCAACAGCATCATCCCTCCCCTCAGCCTCCAAATGTCCATGGTGCATAATCTCCAATCTTCTGCCTTATACAACAGCATTACTGAGAACTTCACCATGAACCACAAGGTTGAGAACATCTCAGTTTGGGATATTACATGTCATTGTAAAATAAGTCACAACCTGTTTTTTATCTAAGAGTTATTTCAGCTGTCCAGGCAGGTATACTGTCACAAATACAGACACAGTTTGTATGGGTTAATGGTCTTGAATGATTTGCATTGTTTTGGAATAAGCAAAACTGAGGAACAATTCCAAAAACATAAAGAATAAATTACTAATATTTTAACTAGATTATAATAATAAAGTAGTTGTATTCATTATTACAGAGTGGTTTTTTTTAAAGACTGAAATCTTAGTGGCTATTCATTAAAAAAAACACTCCTATAAAAGAAAATATACACCTAATGACAGACTTACATACTCACATTCTACAATTTAAAACATATCACGAAAGCAACTTCGGCCATACCTTCATCAACATCAACAAGCAGAAACACATTCTACATTCCTTTTATAACCATCAATATATCATAGCAATGTGTGAACACAACAAAAAACACATCCATCCGACACAGACAAGGTATCTGGATGCCTGCATGAAAGCAACAAAAAAGCTCACAGTTGTGTTGGGATGTAAGGAGCAGAAGGCCAATTAAATATTTCAATAAATCTCTCTTTGCTTTCTTTGCATTTTGGTAGTTTTTTGGGGGTTTTTTAAGGTTTGAAATCAACTCATAAAAACACTTTGTATGCAATTCTGCCATATAGAGAAAAAAAATTAACCGAGCTGCAGAGACAGAAAAGCCCACTTAAAGCTCTGCAGAATAAAGTATTAATGCAAACTTGTTTGTAAGCAAACTCTGCTGAGTATCTTTGTAAAGATCAGAAAACAGTTAAAATTCTACATGCCAGTCAAGTAGGATTTGTTTGATTTTAATGGCTGGTTAGTTGGAATATATCCCAGGGAATCAATTTAATTTCATAATTATGGATAGTAATGTAAGTGCCTAACTGAGAAAAGATTTCCAAAACACACGTTTTAAGCATCTAAGGCCTGATTTTGAATGTAGGCCCTTTAAAAACAGGTATTTGTTATTCTAGCCAAAAATGGTGCCTTGGAACAAGTAGAAGTCAGCACTTAAGCTCTCAGTGGAATAGGAGAGAGGTACTTGAGCTAGCTTGGCTCTGAGAAGCAGCATAACATTAGAGTGGCTCCAAAATACCTGAAGTACTACATTTCTCAGTAAGGATAATTGCCTGAAGGACACTAATGCATCTGTATTGCTTTGAGTCTGAAAGACCTGGTCTGGCTCAATCAGGTATCCCTTCATTAAACTGCCTTCCTTTCCATCAAAAATTCTTCAGAAGTGGTGTCTAGACCAGCTTCGTTGAGTACACCAAGATTCTGGAAAATGTTGGGGTTTTAATATTTGCAAATAAATGTGAAAGACTATTCCACCCCTAAAGCCTGACCAATTTCAACCTTTGTAATGCTCTTCCTTACCGTCAATTACAGAGGCTTTTGATCCCAGAAGAAAACAGAAGAAAGCCTTTGGTCTGTAGCATATTGAAAGCACAGTTCTGAACTGGAGGAAACAAGAATCTTAACCTTAAAAACATGGATGTGAAAGCTATGCTCACACAGACTCAGACTAAAAATTACTTAGATACAAAACAATTTTTTACCTGGAAGAAACGATCACGCAAATGGCACACTTTTTTTTTTTTACTTAACAAGTGATAGCTCTATCTATCCCCAGTTACTTATCTACTTTTCCCTATCATTTTTCTTTCACTCCACCATGCTCATCTTCACAGTTTTATCAGACATCCAGATGAAAATTCAAATAACCACTTTCCTCAAAATCAGTGATAATAATCTTACCCACTGAATTACTAGCTTTTCACTTACTGACAACTTTTTCCCTATCTTCCTTCTGCATGTAGAGTAAGTGTGTGTTTATAATCAACTTTGTGGTGTATTTTTAATTATTTCTTCAAACAAGCAAAAATCTTTCCCCTTACTACAGTTGGCTCAAATCAGGTGTACCCAAATATAGCCCAGCTACTACATTAGGATTAATCTATTGTAGACAGTTCCAGACAGACAGAAACATTTCCTGAAGTAAATAATCTCATTATCGTATCTACTCCCATGTCATACAAAACCACGCACATTTGGTACTTGTTCTTAACTGCACACTGAATAAGGACTTTATTCAGTCATTATGAAATGATGCACCTGCCCATTGTGTAGTAATCCTCTTCATTTCTGATTTTATATATGTCTGAGCTTATTTCTGAGGTTCCAGGAATTAGTATTCACCATGCTATTGATTTTGTGTTATATCATTTGATACTTTTGCATATTTAAGTTTGCATTTAGAATTTCTTTTAAAATGCACAGAATTTTTCCTGAATATGTTCTTCAGCATCCTTTGTATTTATAAATAAGGGATCTATACAATATAGAAGAATAAAAATTCTTTTTCTGGAAAGGAAAAGTACACCATAACAGCTTAACACCTTCTTTTAGAATATTCTGCTTTTTCTCTCTTTCATAACATTGTGCTTATTCTCTCTACATACTTACATCTATACCATTATTCTCTGTACTCCCTTATTAGCCACAGCTTCCCATTTAGGTACTACAGTACAGTGTTAAACATATGCCATTACATACTCTCAGTCTTACTTTGGAGCCAAGAATAGTCGAAGAAATAGCACACTGCTGTGTCTCATTCAGTTTATAACATTTAGAAATCCTAGATTATTAATAGACTAATTTTACTCTTCTGACTGTTTTCAGAAGAGAAACACAAATGAAAACAAAATTTATAATTAAATAAGACATTTTTCATTAGGACTACTTGAAAATACTGGACACAGATCAAGAGTCCCAAGCTTAGGCATACAATGAAATTTTCTCGCAGAATAAAAGTGGTGTAAGAAAATATGAAACAGAATTTGAGAATATATTTTACATAAATAGCTAAAAGCTACATTAATCAAGCCCACTGTAATTACTTTGGGCAATTTCATTTAACAACGGACACAAAAAAAAATGTTTCTAGATTTCAATTATTCCATTATTTCAAAGTCATGCTGAAATTTCATTTTAAATACAGGCAGACAATCCTCAGAGCTTCAGATTCAAATCCTAAGAACAGATCAAGAATGTATTTTCCTTGTGGCCATGTTCAGTGCCACTTCGAGGCTACTCTCTCAGTTGCTTTGATACTACCTACATGACGCTCAAAGTTACAAGGCAACATACAGGTTTGACAGGATCCATTGCAACCCTATTAACACAAGGGTTTTCCCATGCTGAAAGGAACAAAAAAGGTGATTTTCTTATTCTGGTTTTCAAAGAAATGCCAAACACATTTGCCTGGAATTCTGAACATATATGGAATACCTGTATGAGCAAGGTTAGCTGAATTTCACCCTAACGTGTAGTTTTTCAACCTCCTGTACAGGCAACAGGCTTACAAGTAGGTATGCCACAAGTACGCTTTTTCTTATTCCATTCACCTTTGTAATTAGCTGTTCTTGAAAAATAATGGAGCTTTGAAAACTGTTATTTTTGCAATGTTCCTTCCAGTGTGAAAGTTGTGAAAAGAAATATAAAGAACTACCATCCTGTCAAACACTTTTCATTATTTCTCTTCTTGCAGAGATTTTATAGGGGACCCTAGGGATACGAATAATGCTTGAAAACACACAAAAAAATATCACGCAACTTTCTGTCTTTCCCTCTTCTATCTGAGGCAAAACAATTGTATAGTATTATCATTGCAGCCCTCTTTCTTTTTGAGGTTCCTGGCACCCAGATTCCTTCCTCTAAGCATGTTAGAAACACTGCATTTAAAGCTTCTTGTTTTCCTTTCATTCTGACTTCCAAGTACCATTAAAGCTTTCCAAACTCCTTTTGCATTGGAGAAGTATAAACATTTTTCCCTTATTCTTTACAGTCCTTTTTGTTGTTTTTTTTTTTCTCTGAGTGACTTAGTCACTCAAACTTCTGTGCAGCCTCCCCTTCTGATATGCACTATAGCAACAAGACACTGTATCCAACAGCACAAAATCATCCCCATACATTTTCCTATACTATTCACAATGTACAAGAAGGTCTTCAGATTCTGAGCAAAGCCGCTCCTCTCTGTTGATGACCAAGAATATTTGACTAGTTTCACACTACTGAAATCACTGTGGACATGAAATCAAGCACAGGATCCTAAGCTAATCTATAACACAGTCACCCCCATAAGGATTTAAAAGGACAGCTGCAGTAAGACCAAGTGATTCTAATGATACGTAGAAGAGAAACCACCATTGTGTTTCGGGGAAAAGAGAAAAAAGCATGCAGCAGTGTGACAAACCACATCTTAGCCCTCTATTTAAACTACAACTGGACACAGTAAGTAAGGAGAAGGCTTACTGTGTATAAGGTAAGTAGCAAGTGACGTCAAAAATTCCTCTGGCCCTACTTCTGGCCATACTGAGACATACCATCAAGAGGCTTACTAGGGAGGGTGGTCAAGCATCGAAAGAGGTTAATCAGAAAAGCTGTGGAGTGTCTAGCCTTGCAGATACTCAGTATCTGGCTCCTCCAGCTGAGTCTGCTCTGAATAAGGAGTTGAAATAGAGTATCTCCAGAAGTGCCTTCTCACCCCAGTGGTTCTGTGACTCTAAGAAATAACACAACCTCAACCACAGCCAGCCTGAAAGGGGCGACCAGAATGTCTCCACATTGGCTCCCACGGGCTTCAAATATCTATGATGAGATCCTGACACATGTCTTTTTTTCTTTCTACAACACTTCTAATTCCTTAGACTTTACATCATCTTCTTCTCTTCTTCTCCTTTGTCTTCTTAGAGAATTTAGTTTACAGGTCACTAAGGTTAAAAAATAAACTTCTACGATTGTATTACCAGCAATTTTCCTTCCTATACTAGAATTTAACTTCTAATGTGGGAACGTATCATTTGATAGTGAAGGACAGATGTTTATACCTTTTGCATATAAAGAAACTATACGTAAAAAAAATAAAAGGAAAAAAGACAAAAATAGAGCTGAACAAGCAACATGAAGATGCTGCTGTATAACTCAAGTAATACAAGCAAAGAATATGCATTCATTTTGCATCTGGATGCAAAAAGTCTTTTCATCAGAAATCACTCTCATACTTAAGTATGGAGTTTCTAGATATCTGGCCTACTTTCATTTTTAGAACAATTTCTTTATGTAATAAGCATACATATCCATAACTCAGACCTTAGATTTCTCAATGTAATCTAAAATAGCTGCAAACTGACTTAAAAACTCTGAAAAATTGGGGAATAATATGTGAGAATTTACTTTCTGATTTTAATTATCTCAGATCATATTCTGCAGTCACAAAACGTTGGAAAGTCAGCAACAGAAGTCTTAAAAGCAGAGCACTTTGGTGAAATCTTTTCTTAGAAAGAATGAAATCGCTGAATTTTGTGTCTGAATTATAGACTGGGCACATGACAAATGCAAATGAGCAAGTTTCTGCCACATGCATATATTTTCATCATTTAAAAAAAAAATTAAATCCTAAATCATTATATTTAGAGAATTTTATAAAGTCACAAGGGTTTTTACATGTAATTTGTAATGATATATTAATGCTCTTATAGACACCTCTAGAGATTTCACAGCAGTATACATTAATGAATTCTTCCTGACATTTGATATACAAAAATTCACTGAAAGGTTTAATGCTCCAATGGATCTGATGCATATACAGAGCAGCTAAGTTTCCTATCTGAAACCTCGACATCTAGCCAGATGGCCAACATTCCTACCTTTTCTCGAGGTCAGAAACCATTTTGAGAACATCTGTATATACCCGTGCTTTCTGAAAATCTAAATGCAATGGTTATTGGAGTCAACAGGAAAATACATACTGGTGTTCCATCTTGTCTTTAACTTTGTTGCTCATGATGTAGTAAAAGAACTACTGTCAATAGGAAGCAGGCAAAAGAATAACCATATATTACTAATGAAAAAAAAAAAAAACAACAAAACAAAATTTCTAACTTTAGCAACATTCATTAAGTTGCTAGGTAGAAACATAAAATGTTTCAAAGATTTAATCTAAATCTACAAAAGGCAGAGACAAATTTGCACCGATGCTATGTTTTAATTGACTTAAAATGAATTTAAAAGGAACATTTGAAAAAGAAAAAACAACCCAGACTGAATTAGTATTTGTCCCACATTCATCAAGCAAAATTATTGTGCATGTTTCAGTTTTTTTAAAGTACAACTGAGCACATCCAAAGTGCCATTCTAAAATCAAATTCAGTGATGTTTGTGAGTACCTTGGCAAAAGTTTTTTTTCTCATGAAACCGAAGTCTTAAAAAAAAGAAAACATTTAAGTTGCAGAATGTTGCTAACCATGCTTTCCCTTTCTCCTATGAAAAACAGAAGTTTAATAGAAGCTAAATAAATAAAATTAAATATCCTCTTTAGACACCATTTAACAACATAAGTGGTTTTGCAGTTGCCCAAGATGAAAGAAAAACAACCTGAAACGTGCCTTGTGAAAAAAGACATTCCTGAAATTTCTTCTCATTAGAGACACTGAGTTGCCAAAGTTTTACATCACTCAGAACAGAACAAACAAAAACCCCTCCACACCATCTGTTCTAGCTCAAAGTTTAATATTTTCATGAAGCTTCATGTAACTTAACACAGGAGCTGCCATGGCTAATTTTAATTCACCATTAAAGAAAGAAAAATTGACAACAGCCCTCCCTAAACTGACAAAGGCTTTCTTTTCCAGGAAGAAAAAGGAACAAAACTGACAAGAAGTGACAGAACACAGCTGTTTGTCATGTTGTTCTAA
>NW_009921194.1:0-6916 GCF_000696875.1 Nestor notabilis | reverse complement strand
CCACCCCCTCCCCCCCAAAAAATAAAACCAAACAAAAAACCAATGTAGTACAAGGGACCTAGAGAATTTCTACATCTCTTTTTGCAGGAGTTGCTGTCTGAAGCCCAATTTCTGAATCCAGGATTTACTTTCCCTTCTTGTCAGATGATCTTGATTACTGAGTTACAGAAATTGATTAATGAGGAAAGGTTAAGGAGCTAAATACAAATAGCTTGGCTGCATGATGACTAAGACAGATGGGAACATCATAATAGGCTGCAGAGTTCTATTGCACTGAGAAGGAAGGGCCTCTGGGGAAAGGCATAAAACATAATCTGGCTCATTTTGAGTCTTCCAATTGTCACCAGAACCATTACGGTGAAAAGGGAAGCAGGTGGCTGCTTTACATACTATTTTGAATTTAAAGAAGTCTCAGCAGAAGCACTTTGTCAGTTATGGGTTATGATAAGAGTGCAATATTTGCCCTGCTCTTTTAGATCAAAGCTTTATCCAGCTGTGAATCTTGCCTCTTATGACACTGTGAAGCAGATGCTGTGGAGCTGAGCAAATGTGCAGTGTTCCTTACCTTGGTCTTTTTGAGGTTTTATTTAAGACCGTTACATTTAACAAGTTAAATTAGCTCTCCATTATTCATCTGCTTTTAAGATCATTAATAATTTTGACATTGGGATAGATTTTCCTAGTTTAGTTGTGAGTGGAGTGCAACTGTTGTCTAGTCAGTAGATTGTTCTTGGCTGCTATGTTGAAAGATAAAATAGTTGTCTTTCCAGTTGTACAGACCTTGAATTTAGGCTTTATTTCATTTGTCTTTTTTTCCAGGCTGAATAGTCATGGTGTATGTGGTCTCTTCTCTTAAACACTTCCTCTAAACAGCCATTCCACACTTCCCATTATCTTTGTTGCCTTTCTTTGTCCCCCATTTCAAGTCAACTACATATTATAGATATAGATAGCGCACACCCCATACTAGAGATGTGAGGTTGTCATGAATGGTGATCCTTTTGTCTGTGGACTTTTTAACTACCGCTGAGCAGGGATTACATATTAATAGTGTTATACTGTGACCCAGCATCTCTTTCTTACATAGCGGTAGTAAATCATATTGTGTTTGTATCAGTGTGGTTGTTTTGTCCCAGCTATTTTACTTTGAAGCACTGGATGCTGAAAATGGGTTAAGCTCCGTCCCAGTCTAATATTTGTTGATGTGCAGCAGATAAAGATAACTCTTTTACTTCTCTCCCACCAAGTACAAGGAAGAAGATTTTTTCTTTCCTTCTCTTAAGTTAAGGTTACATGCAGATGGTGGGTTTCAAAAAGCTAGTTCTTGCTTTGGTCCTAGAGCCAAATCCATGGAATTACTGGACAGGAAAGAATTCTTATTTTCTATATTCCTTCTCCATGTGAAACAGCTTGCTGAATCCAGGAGCAGTTGTAATGTGTGAAAGATGAAGAGAAAGTCGAGGATTTATATGGGTGGAAGAGAGGGAGACAATTAGTAAATTTACACAGAAAAAGATGACAACAGGGACAAGACAAGGCAATTCAAGGCAGCAATGCTTTTGGCAAAATACCCAAAGGTTATTTTAGATTGTGTAGGAATACACAGAGCATTGATAGGGTTGGAAGCTCTTCAGCACTGATATAAAAGCAAAGAAGCAAAGTTCAATTAAACCCATGAACAAGTTGCCTGAGTTTGCTAAGATTTTTTTTCAATATGTGCATTGACCTTTATTTTGTAATGAATATATCTTTAACCTATGGAGTAGAATACATGATTTAAAATCTCTCTGATATAGCCTCTTTGAAACTGAAAGGAATCCAAGTTCCATTTATATCAATACCTTCCTAAGAAGCAGAACCTGTAGAAGATCAAGTTCTTTCTAAAAATAAACCTTTTTTTGCTCAAAGAAATTGACAAGATTAGAATAATACAGGAATCTGAGAAAAAGTGCCTTAGTATACATACATAGTTTGTGCTATTCAGTAGCTGTCATAGTATATTTAAAAACGGATGTTCGAGCAATTAACATATTAATGCTAACATCTCAAACTTATAACTGAAGCCTTATGGCTGAGACACAATAAAGATAAGAAAATGTCAAGCACTCACTGTTCTTTAGGAAATGCAAAAGGGGGATGCAACTTTAACATGTTACAGTGCTCATTTAACTTTATAATCTTCCAGAGGCTTTACAGAAAAAAAAAATAAAATCAAATACCTACATTTTGATCCTTGTGTATGTAAAAGAACATCTGTTGTTATCTTTGTGAGCTGCAAAATGATGGCTCTGTGAGAAAGGTTTTCCTAAGTTAAAACAAAACACTGCCTAGTGTAAAATTTTTCAGGAAAAGCACATTTCAAATGAAATCCTAAATGAAATCCTAATGATTTTCATCAAAAGCATGGCATGTATATAAGCACTCACAGACAAAATAATGCGCATATATTGATAGTATTACAGTGGACATTATGTATAACATTTTCAAAATTACTGACAAGAGACCCTGGATAATTTTGTAAGAACTGCTTTTCCCAGTAGAAATGCACCTTAACATTCATGAAATACATTATAAATATGGATTTTGCCTAAATATTTTGGCTTCCATTTTTAAATGAAAAATACCCAGTATAAAAGAAACATTTGTAACCTAAAAAAATATCAACCTACCAGGTGTTTAGTTGCAAAGTATCAGCTACCACTTCTAACAAACTGCTTTCTCTGAGTCTCTGTTTTGCTGTAATCAAATTCCAAGTGGAGGCCATTTTTTTTCATAATATATAATTGGATGGAGACAAACACATCCATCGCAATTTGATATGCTCTTAATCCTGTGCCTTCTTCCACTGCCTGCCCTAGTGGGGAAAACGGTAAGTGTAGCATCAATTCCATAATTACCAGATTTATTCTTTGTTTTAGAAGGAAATTCATCTCTACAGACCTGGATGTCTTTAGTATTATGATTTTTATTTGGAACACTGAATTAAGACACTGATGAACATAAAACTTTTTCTAGATTGAAGAAATGATTTATGAGCTATTTTTCTGTTTTGCTCTGTGGGAGAAATTACAAGCTCTCCTTGTTCATACACAGCACTATGAGAAAAGAGAGTTCAAACACTGCATGCAGATGTTTTCCTCTTGTAGTATATTATTTTAGGAATTCCTCATTTTCAGGATTTGTGGACTTGTTAATAAAAGAAATAAGCTAAACATTAACTTGTAACTTCCATTCTAAAATCACTTGTATTTTTACGTAGTGCTTCAGAAGGAACAGAAAAGCAGCCTTCTACTTAGTCTTTCATGTTACTGAAACTACAAGAAATGATGAAATACAAATGGTGTTGGGATACACTTGTGTATGCCATATCCATGAATGGCTTACCTTTTTAAATTTTTGCTGTTTTTTTGGTTTTTTTTTAAGTTCTTGCTAATTCTTTTCTGTGTGATAGAATATCAGCTAATAAATGAGGTAGAAGGAATTGATTCTCCACCATATCACCACAGTATTTTGTGTATTCAGTTTTTGCTCTAGACAAAATCATGTGCTGTACTACTTTTTTTTTTTGTGCATCAGGTTTACACTACTCATCTTTACAGCCAATCCTTTAAAAATGTAACCTATTTGTCTTCTCTCATTAATGCCTCACACCCTCACAGTGAAGAGATACAGAGGAGCATTTTTTCTCAAGTAAAGGGAACTTACTTCTCCGTATTTAAGTGAACTGTATTTTCTTCTGAAGTGATCAAAGAAGCACTTGCTATGAACAAAAATTACTACTGCTCACAACACCTAAAAGGATCAATAAGGATGTGGATTTTAGAATATTTTTATTTTGCCACTATTGAGACAGTGTGCAACGCTCATAACCTGTAGTGAAACATCCTGACAGCTATTTTGTTAGTTGTGGAAGACAAAGGATGGGAACTGGGATGGATGTACAGTGGTAAGGTTCAGAGTCTGAGACTGTTGCTCTTGGGGGAGCAGAGCAATGAATAGAACTACAGTCAGTATGATTTCAGTCAGTGTCCTCCTTCCACTGAGTGATGGAAATCCAAGTTGATATCTGGGAGGAATACCATGTAAAAAGATGTTTCCTTTTGGCCCTCATATTGTACTCAGAAGCACAATGACTACCACATGAAACAGCATGAAAACACTGGGAAAGGGAAGATCCTGTGGAGCGGGGTTAATTTCACCAGGTGCTAGCTAATCTAAAAGGTCAGTATCTGACCTAAGCTTATTGCTTGGGCTCAGGAAAGGCGTTAAGAGAAAGAACTTTCTCCACAAGGTGATCTATCCTACATACCTCAGATATCTGCTTCATGACAGAGTAGGTGAATTGCTCAGGAGGTGCCCCTCTTTTTATTTTATTTGTTTTTCCCAGTGGTTTGACTCCTGTTCTAGACAAGATAGTTAATTTCTGATTGGCTAAAGTTAAGTCAATTGAACCCCATGCTATCTGTCTATAAACAGCAGAACATAATTTTGTTGTGGTTCCTAGTTATGCATGCATAAGACTTATAATAGTATTTAGTTATATTAATGTTTATACAATATTTGAAAACTGTTCTTATACTTTGTCAATCCTTCAAATTAAAATCATAGAAAATAAAATAATAATATTGATTGTTAACTATATTTATCTTCTTAGCTTGCTTATATAGTGTTTTCATGCAGATCAAAGCTTAATAAGAAGCATGAAATATTGCAATGTGTGGAACCAAGCAAATTATGCTTTCAGGTGTCAAAAGATACAGAAGGTTTATTTTTAAAGGTAAAGAAAACATTGCTTTTCCTAAGCAACTCAGTTTTATTTCCTATCTTCTTTTCCAATAATTGCAAAGACTCTGGAAGTCTTCAGGCATTTTACAAGCATTATACAGGATACAAAGCATTATAGTAACAGTATTTCTGTGGGGTTTTTTGGTTTGGTTGTTGTGGGGGTTTTTTTTGTTTGTTTTTTGCGTTTTTTTGTTTGTTTGTTTGGTTGGTTTGGGGTTTTTTTTAGGGGGGTGTTGGGTTTTGTTTGTCTTTTCTCAACAAAGCCCATCTGTTCCTTTTTTA
The DNA here is from genome assembly GCF_000696875.1 of Nestor notabilis. Classification (NCBI taxonomy): domain Eukaryota; kingdom Metazoa; phylum Chordata; class Aves; order Psittaciformes; family Psittacidae; genus Nestor; species Nestor notabilis. Next base: position 1,849 of record NW_009921194.1, on the reverse strand, counting down.
AATAGGTGCAATCCTCCCTTAGGCTGACTGCGTTGTACTTGAGTGAGTTTTGCCATTGACTACAATAGGACACAATTCTAGATAATCAGCAGAGGCAATAGGTATGTAGAAAGGCAGTTTTTTGCTGGCAGCCCAATCTGAGGTGCAACCTTATGAAATCAAGGTTGGTAGATAATCAAGTACGAGGAAAATGATGCATACATGGATTAGGTAGTGGGAGAGAAGAAAGTGTAGTACAAAGCTGGTTGAGGGATGGGCTCAAGGTTGTGAATGATCACTAGCCACTGGTAAGGAAAATTAATGAAGAAACAATAAAAACCAAAGGCCAGTAGAGTCCGTGCAAGACCTGATTAAATTTTGTGGGTTTATGCCTTCTAAAGAGTCAAGCTCTAAGCAGGCAGTCTCCCATGAAGGGTATTCTGGAAGTGAACGATCTATGGTTGGAGTCCAGCAAGTTAGCGCTGGCAGTTTGGCTGGGGTTTCCAGCTCTCAGACGTCAAGTGCAAGTGTCTATCTTGTCTGTTCTGAGAGCTCACAGGCAAGAGCGGTGGTTGGTCTGTACCGAGGTGTAAAGGACTGGGACACCTGTGTACCTGGATGTCTTCACAGCAGTGTGGTAAATAGCCTAGAATTGGTGGTCAACCATGTCATCACATAATTATATCATCATATCATCCTATCATATTGTATTGTATCATATCATATCGTATCATACTGTATCGTATCATATCATATATCATATATATCATATATATCATATATATCATATATCATGTCAAATCATACCATATCATACAATTTATGAAGTATTTTATAGCTCAAGAGCTTAATCCAGTGGTCAATACTTCACAGGACATCTCTGAAGACTCCAGTAGTGCCATAGGCATGTTAGAGATTTGGAGAGGGAAGTGGTGAGGTAGAAGCTGTATCTGAACGAAGAACATCTATGCTCCATAGAAAACTATGGAGTCCTGGACTTTTAAACTTCCAGGTTGAGGGCCATGACCATTGGCACTACTGTCTGAAGTCCTGTAAGCTATCCCAGAAGTGACTTTTTATAAACATACAACTGATCCAAGAACCCATGTTCCACTGACTTTGAACTGCCTGGAGTACCTGCCTGTATCTTCTCCTTGACAGCAGAAAGACTGAAGAAAGAAGGAATAGCACTGGTGTCTCTGCAAATATTTGGTTTACTCTTTGAAACAGTAGCTATGACTCTCAGAGGGGGATAGTGATTACATTCTTGGAATACGTAAGTAATGAAACAACCCTTGCGATCAGTTAAAAAATGTATAAAAAAGCACTTGCCTTCAGGAAAGTTAATGTTCAAGTTTCATTTCCTCTAGAGACAAACATCAATTCAGAGGAGCAGGAGAAGATAGAAAAGAATGAACCAGGTTACTATAAGAGCGTGGGGTCATCATCATGTAATTCTACACATTGTTGCAAAAGCTGGAATATTAAATCTCTAGGAGTGGAGAGATGGATGCAGACCGAGGGCAACCCAGAGGGAAATAAGACTGAACTAATGAAAATTTGCTCTCTCGGTAGTATGTAAAGAATGTCTTCAATATTGTACTCACTAAAATAGTGTCTCTGGGCAATGTGAGAATAATCATAGGTAGAAATTACACTTCCCTCCTAGAAGCACATGAACAAGAATAAAAACCATGTCTGAGAGAACATGATCTGTAGAATCCAGCAAGCTGTCTCACTCTTAATGACATTTGAGTATCTTCTGAGATTTCCTGACATGACAAGATTTTGGACTGGGTTAGAGGATGTCTTTATTTTCTTGAATCATAGAATAGTTACGGTTGTAAAGAACCTTAAGATCATCTAGTTC